>NW_012267236.1:10368141-10375970 GCF_000151885.1 Dipodomys ordii
AAAATAAAAGGCTATAGAAAGAAATAATGAATATGTAGGTAGAAAAATAGGGATCAGGGCTAGGGGTATAGCTCAAGTGGTAGAGTGCCTGGCTAACAAGTATGAGGCCCTGAAGCTCAATCCTCCATACCACTACCAGTAATAATAATAATAATTATAGATCTATATATCTAATTAACTCTGTGATTAAGAACCAAAATAATTAAAAGACATACAAACTCCAAGTGTAGAAAAACTGAAAAAAATTCTAGAAGTAAAATGTACAATTATATAAGAGTACAATGTATAATGGTCAAACTTGAACCATAGATAATCTTAGCAAATGGTAGTGAAATCATCCATTGGGCAATAGTAAAAAACATAAAATCCTTTTTAGGGAAAAATAAAAGCCAGCTTGTATAGGACATCTCCACAGTACTCCACAGACTCTAAAACAGTATGTGCACTTTTTCAAGAAATAGAAGTAATGTCCAAAATTTTCATATCTAAAATTTCAAATTATTATTCTAATGAAAAATCAGTTTACCAATAAAAATGTTTTTGAATACTCAGAATTTAAGAATATATGATTCAGGGCTGGGAAGGTGGCTCAGTGGTAGAGCGCTTGCCTTGCATGCTCGAGGCCCTGGGTTCGATTGCTCAGCACCACATAAGCAAAAAGAAAAAAGCCGGAAGTGGCGCTGTGGCTCAAGTGGTAGAGCGCTAGCCTTGAGATGAAGAACTGAGGGACAGCGCCCAGGCCCAGAGTTCAGGCCCCACGACCGAAAAAAAAAAAAAAAGAATATATGATTCGCAAGAGTCCTATTTTTTTCCTGTTGTGCTGGTCCTGGGGCTTGAACTCGGGACCTAGGCACTGTCCCTGAGCTTTTTCACTCAAGGCAAGCTTTCTACCTCTTGAGCCATAGCTCCACCTCCATCTTTTTTATTAAGTGGAGATAACAGTCTCACTTTCCTTCCTGGGCTGGCTTTGAACCACAATTCTCAGTTCTTAGCCTCCTGCGTAGCTAGGATTATAGAGACGAGCTCAACTCTTAAGAACTCTTCTTGACAAAACTAAAACTTCAGGCTACCAAACTATGAAAGGACCTAGAAGCATGTAATCCACTGACTTCATAGCCAAAGAAAAGGGACAAAACAAGGTGATGCTTCACAAGGACATTATCTCTTCTTCAAAGGGATACATGGAAATCACTAACCTATTAAAGAATATTTTTTTAGCCAGGCCCTGGTTGCTCATGTCTGTAATCCTAGCTACCCAGGAAGCTGAGATCTGAGGATCACAGTTCAAAGCCAGCCCATGCAGGAAAGTCCATGAGACTCTTATCTCCAATAAACTACTGAGAAAACCAGAAGTGGCACTGTGGTTCAGGTGGTAGAGCACTAGCCTAGAGCTGAAAAGCTGAGGGACAGCACCCAGGCCCAGAGTTCAGTCCCCACGACCAACCAAAAAAAAAAAAAAAGGATTTGCCTGGAGCTTCTAGAAAAGTTCCTTTTTCTCATTTTTTATTTTTATTTTTTGCCAGCCCTAGGGCTTAAACTTAGGGCCTGGCTGCTGACCCTGAGCTTCATTTGCTAAGGGCTAGTGCTCTATCACTTGAGCCACAGTGCCACTTTCTGTTAATGTGGTAGTGAGGAATTGAACCTAGCACTTCATGTATGCTAGGCAAACACTCTACCATTAAGCCACATTCCCAGCCAGAAAAGTTCCTTTTCTTAAGAGTTCCTCAGGAAGTGCTGGATCTGTGTAAAGATGTGAAGCCTAATTGGAGTTTAAGGGTGAATTTAACACAAAGAGAGAAATAATATAATTGTAGGGAAACGGAGGCTCTCTTGTATCTGTACTTCTCCAAGCTAAACTGTCTTCATTGTTTAAATTAGTTGGACAGTGGCTGTAACTTGAAGTTAGAAGAATCAAAACTAATATTGTCTTGATAATTTCCTTCAGAGGTTATATCTGTTAGCAGAGTGCAGGCTGGAAGTCTGGCTCTGGGGATCCCAACAGACCAGACCCAGTAAACCAGATAAGAAACGAGCAGTGGTGAAAGTAGGAAAAGCAATTTATTTTCAATATGGATACACCAAGAAAAACAGAGAGATTTAGAAACCCAAGATCTGTCTTCGAAGTATAACAATAATTTGAGGGTTATATACAGAGAGATAACAGAGGCAAAGTCCAGGGAGGTTGCATAGTAGTAATCCCCGTTGGGTTGATCATTATCCTGGGATTGGCTATACAGTCTTATTAGTACCAAGGAAATCTTCGTAGGTTTGGGACAGTTTCTGTTTCTATCACAAGATATTTACCTATCAGACCTGTGATCCTACAATTAAATATAATCTGAGGAAAGAGGAACTCAGAACAGGTCAGAGAGAGACAAAATGAAACTAGTTAGGTCAATGACTGGGTCTTCACACAGATTCGTATACATGTTATGAAGAAGTACTTGCATTAGTAAAGCATTAAGTTTTTAGTATTTGGGGCTGGGAATGTGGCTTAGTGATAGAGTGCTTGCCTAGCATGCATGAAGCCCTGGGTCCGATTCGTTAGTACCACACAAACAGAAAAGTCCAGAAGTGGCCTTATGGCTCAAGTGGCAGAGCACAACTAGGCTGGGACAGTTCCCAAACCCTGGGTTCAACCCCAGAACTACCGAAAAAAAGTTTTTAATATTTATATGCTAAATTCCACCATTTTTTTTACCTTTATGGCTTTTCCTTTGTGAATCTAGAGATCTTTTACTATTCAAAATTCTATACAATGGCTTTATTTCTAGTTCTCACAAATTTAATTCAAGATATAATAGTGTTTGCCTTTGCTTATGGGGCCTGAAGGCTTAAGCTAGGAGACTTTCTTTTTCACTATTTTATGGATTTTAAATTATTTATGTATGTATATTAACTTTGAAGTTATGAATAAGAAATACTTTCCAGCCAGGTGCTAGTAGTCCGTGCCTGTAATCCTATATATTCAGGGAGGCTGAGATCTGAGAATGGCAGCTCAAAGCCTGCCCAGGTAGGAAAGTCCATGAGACTCTGATCTCCAATTAATCACCAGAAAACCAGAAGTGGCTCTGGAGCTCAAAGTGGTAGAGCACTAGCCTTGAGTATAATAGCTCAGGGACAGCCACCAAGGCCCAAGTTCAAGCCCCACAGTAGACACATACACACACACACACACACACACACACACACACACACACACACACACAAAATACTTTCCATATGAAAGTTTAGTTGTTGTTGTTTTGTTGTTGTTGTTTTTTTAACCAAACAGCCAGTTTTAAAATGTTGAAATTCCATCAACATTTCTGGAATGTTCTCTTTTTTTCTTTCTTTTTCCTTTTTTTTTTTTTTTTGTTGTAGTTGTTGGTCGTGGGGCTTAAACCTGGGCCCTGAGCTCTTCAGCTCAAGGCTAACGCTCTACCACTTGAGCCACAGTGCCACTTGCAGTTTTCTGGTGGTTTATTGAAGAGAAGAGTTTCATGGACTTTCCTGCCTAGTCTGGCTTTGAACCGTGATCTTCAGATCTCAGCCTCCTGAGTAGCTAGGATTACAGGCATGAGCCACTGGTGCCCAGCATTGTAATTTTTATGATTAATTGTAAGTGGAAGATCCTAGGTACTAAGTTCAGATGTCCTAACATGCTGAAGTTGAAATAGTGACTCTTCACTCAAAAAATAATTCTACTCAGCAGTTCCAAATAACTGAGAGTGACTACTTGAAGTTCTCTTAGGGTACATTTTAAGGCCCAGTTTGGGCTAATCTGAGAATATAAAATGTCTTATTTGAACAACAGTAAAAGGGTGAAATTATGCTCTTTCTATCACCAATTTATCATAACCAATCCACTATCTTTCTTCAGGGTAGCACTGAATATTTGTAAAATATAAGATGTATATGGGATTTGATTGTAACGCATTCTAGAAGCATCATATTGTTGAGAATCTGGCCTATAAGACAATGTTTCTTAAAATATGGTATATGGCCCACTTGTGTCAGAGTTACCTCAGAGGACTGGTAAAATTTAGGTAAACTAATTCCAGTTAAGACCAAACCAGGAAGTTTGAGATGAGAGGATGAGGACTACAAATGTTCACTTTATTTTATTTTTTTTTGGGGGGGGGGGTCAGTCGTGGGGCCTGAACTCTGGGCCTGGGCGCTGTCCCTCAGCTCTTCAGCTCAAGGCTAGTGTTCTACCACTTGAGCCACAGTGCCACTTCTGGCTTTTTTTCTTTTTGCTTATGTGGTGCTGAGGAATCCAACCCAGGGCCTCAGGCATGCAAGGCAAGCGCTCTACCACTGAGCCACCTTCCCAGCCCCAAATGTTCACTTTAAATATGCTTCCAAAGAGAAATTATACTCAGTTGGGTCTGTTTGTTTTTATGTAGTAAAACTGGGGTTTAAACTCAGAGCTTTGTGCTTGGTAGGCAGATGCTTTACCACTTAAGCCATATTTCAGACCTATACTTAGATTTTAAGCAATTGCGTTTATGTACAATTAGTTAGGTTTTATTAATTCATTAAGAAGAGGCTAGTGCTATTGACTCCCTGGACCTCTGAAAAACAGAACTGAGAGATTCACATTAAATTAATCTACCTTTCATGTGAGTAAACGAGTAGATAATACACTTCTATATCTATATTAAACAAAATAAGGCAGAAAAAGATGACAAGCATTTTCTACATATTTTAAGATTTTGATTGCAAGGATTAAACAGACAAGAACAGACATGAAAGGGTGTGTGCTGAGTGCTGTTTTCAGAGAAAGAGTCAAGCAGGATATGGTACTATATTGGGCTCATTTAGTATACAATCTTATATGATTAGTGTAATTATAGCACCATACAGTATGGTATTAAATGAGATTGAAAATGGAGGAATGGCCAGGCATAGATGACTCATACCTGTAATCCTAGCTACTCAGAAGGAGTAGCTTTTCTGCCTGAGCAGCAGAGTTCATGAGGGCTGGGAATGTGGCTTAGTGGTAGAGCACTTGCCTAGCATGCATGAAGCCCTGAGTTCAATTCCCTAGTACCACATAAACAGAAAAAGCCAGAATTGGTGCTGTGGCTCAAGTGATAGAGCGATAAAATGCTAGCTTTAAGCAAAAGAAGCTTAGGGACAGTGCCCAGGCCCTGAGTGCAAGCCCCAGGAATGGCAAAAAACGTCCATGAGACTGTTATTTCCAATTAACCAGCAAAAGGCAAAAGTGGAGGTATAGCTCAAGTGGTAGAGTGCCAGACTTGAGTAAAAATGCCAAGTGAGAGACCAAGGAGAAATCTCAGTACCAACAACAACAACAAAGAAAGAGAGAAAGAGAGAAGAAAGAAAGAGAGAAAAAGAAAATGGAGGAGTGTCTTCAGGCAGTGTATAGCAATCATTCTCAAAAACTTAATGTAAGAATTGCTTTACCCCAGAAATTCTATCTCAGAAGAGGTTGTGTTTTATATAAGTACTACCTACATAAAAGTGTTATTCTACTTGGAATAACACTTAGGTTTTAGGTGATAAAATTTCCTAATGAAGTTCACTGATTCCCTGGGTATAACATCAAAGAAGCACTTGTAAATAAGGTGCACTACCCATTTTATGCGCCCAAAGTGAAGAGTCAGCAGGAATTGAAATTTAGCTCCATGATGGTACAGAGGGGATAGTTATCACACTTTGCTAAGGAAAACAAACCTCTAGATCCCGACTTAGAGCAAAAGAATAGCAACAAAACCCTACACAATTGTTGAGTTTGCATTCTAACCTCTAGGGGGAGTGCAAGGATTTCATCTAAGCTACACTGCTCTGTGTGTGTGTGTGTGTGTGTGCGCGCGCGCGTGTGTGTGCGCGCACGCGCACGCGCATGTATGGGTATGTGTTGCAGGCTTGCTTGCTTGTGTGTGTGCGTGCGTGCTTCCATGCATGTGAGTGTGTGTGTGTGTGTGTGATCTTATACATGTCAAGGACACACTGAAGTTTCATTGTTAGGGGTAGAGCTGGGAATGGAAGCAGCAGAGTGGTTAAAAGCAGTTGTTTACTATGGAATGTTCTTTTCTTCTTGCTCCTAATTAACTCTGGATTTTAGAAACTGGTTCTTTGTGGCAGTCTGGGTGGATTGATCAGGATTGCTTAAGAAAAAATTATTCTGATTCTTGCTTTAAAAAAAAGGTACGTTTTATGAAAAGGCTTTCACAGTGGAGTCTTGTGGAGTTGAGATTCAGCTGAACTCTGAACACAATAAGGACTGGTGGGAATTTACAGCGACTGACCAGAATGAGAGGGTCAGTGAGTGGAAAAGCACTGAGAAGAGACAGGGAGACTCTTGATAAATAGATTTGATAGTATTCTTGCAAAAGTCAAGCCAAGAATTTAAACATGAAGGTGAACTATATCAAGGGTAATCAGATTACCAAAGGTGGGGGATTCTCTCTAAACTGACTTAACAAGATTCTTGCTAAAACCTGGCCAGTCAGCCTTAGCAAGGACAAGGGTCAATGTCTAGAAGAGGCCTTAATAGAATCCAACTACAGCAGAGAGATTTAGGGATTATGGAGGAAGATGTAGTTTTGTCCTGGTTCTCTTTTCCATTCCTTTCTAGGATAAAAATCAAAGTTTGGTCCGGAGGGCAAAGGACCTGGGAGAAATGATTTTCTAAAGTCCTGCTTGACCTATCAAAAGACTGGAGTGGGAATCAGGCCAAATTTTCAGCCTGCAAAACTAAATAATGTCCTTATCCTCTATTCATAATTTTTTTTCAAAGATCTGGTGGGTCTTAGGTAGATCTGAGGTGGGTTTAATAGATCTTAGATGATGGCTAAAATATGTGGGGATCCAGATCTAAAATCTGTTTCACACAACTGACATCCATTGTAATACAGGTATTTCTGAGCTTGGGATGGAGTTATGTCCCAATAAACTGACTTTTGGCTGAAAATATCAAAGATCTATTTCATATACTTGACCTTCTGAATATTGTAGTTTTACAACTGTGTTGTTGTAGTAGGGTATTGTGATTGTTGTTTGGCTGGGGTTACGTCTCCCTGCAGTGACCAACATCATGAGAGAGTGTCATATGATATATCGCTAGCCACAATTCAAAAGTCAAAAGTTAACTTACAAAAATATTGTTTCAGATTTTGTTTTTTTAATAAGTTGTATTTATTTTCAAATAAAGCATAACAAGCTGAAGTGTTGGTGGTTCAACACTGGCTAGTCAGGAGGCTGAGATCTAAGGATCACAGTTTAAAGCCAGCCCAGGAAGGAAAGTCTGCAAGACTCTTACTTCCAATTAACCATCTGAAAACCAGAAGTGGCACTGTGGCTCCAAGTGGTACAGTGCTAGAGAGCTCAGGGACAGTGCCCAGGCCCTGAGTTCAAGCCCTACGACTGACAAAAATAAATAAAAATAAAGCATAACAAAACAAAAACAAAAACTTAAAGCATGGTTTCTATTAGGTGCATGTGGCTTTCATACCATTGTAAAATAGGAAAGTCAACAGTCTAATCATTATGTCATGAGCTGTACATATTTAGTAAAAACACACATATTCTGATTTAGAAAATGTATGCCTTATATTGAGGCCCCTTTCATTTATTGTTCTAGGCCCTAAAATAAAGTGGATAGCACACCCAAATTTAATCCAAGATTCCTTATAATATGTCATAAAAAACAAGAACCAAATGATCAACAGAGAAGCCTACTCGGGGCTGGGAAGGTGGCTCAGTGGTAGAGCGCTTGCCTTGAATGGTCGAGGCCCTGGGTTCGATTCCTCAGCACCACATAAGCAAAAAGAAAAAAGCCGGAAGTGGCGCTGTGGCTCAAGTGGTAGAGCGCTAGCCTT
>NW_012267236.1:10376020-10393403 GCF_000151885.1 Dipodomys ordii
CCGGAAGTGGCGCTGTGGCTCAAGTGGTAGAGCGCTAGCCTTGAGCTGAAGAGTTGAGGGACAGTGCCCAGGCCCAGAGTTCAAGCCCCACGACCGGACCAAAAAAAAAAAAAAACAGAGAAGCCCACTCATGAAGACTGTCCTGTGCATGCCTTCTTACTCAGTGGACAAGCAGATGCTCTCCTAGGTCATGCCAAGACTGCCTCTTATCACTTGAAATAAATTTATGAACAAGTATGTATGGCTCCCTTAAAGATGGGCAAGTATTATAAAGGCTAAATAACTTTTCTTTCTTTCTTTCTCTCTTTCTTTTCTTTCTTTCTTTCTTTTTTTTGGGGGGGGTCCAGTTGTGGGGCCTGAACTCTGGGTCTGGGCGCTGTCCCTCAGCTCTTCAGCTCAAGTCTAGCGCTCTACCACTTGAGCCACAGTGCCACTTCCGGCTTTTTTCTTTTGCTTATGTGGTGCTGAGGAATAGAACCCAGGGCCTCGAGCATGCAAGGCAAGCGCTCTACCACTAAGCCACCTTCCCAGCCCCTTATTTTATATTCTTATTTTGTTTTGTTTTTATGTCAGTACCAGAGATTGAACTCAGGGCCTCATACTCAGCTTTGGAATAGTCAGCACTCTACCACTTGAGGCACACCATCAGGTCTGATTTCTGTCGTTTTAAAGAAATATATTTTAATAAATTATCTTCCCTCTGTGTGTATGTGTGTGTGTGTAAGTAATGGGGTTTGAACTCAGGACCTTCTACTCTCTTGGCTTTTTAGCTCAAAGTTGATGCTCTACCACTTGAACCACACCTCCACTCCCAAGTAATAAATTTTAAACTGAAGTGGAATCAGAACACATGCTTTGCAACTGATTTTTTCCCTATTTTATAACTCTTTCCTTCCTTTCTTCCTTCCTTCCTTCCTTCCCTCTTTCCTTGTCATTTGTGGGGCCTGAACGCTGGGCCTGGGCACTGTCCCTCAGCTCTTCAGCTCAAGGCTAGCATTCTACCACTTGAGCCACAGCACCACTTCCAGCTTTTTCTGCTTATGTGGTGCTGAGGAATCAAACCCAGGGGTTCATGCATGAAAGACAAGTACTCTACCACTGAGCCACCTTGCCAGCCCCATTTCATAATTTTCAAAGTCACCTTTTTAAAAAACAATTTATATTTCTTAGCAAAGAAAAAAACTTGAAAAATCACAGTTGATTTCTTTCATTCTCTACATCAAAACAAAAACAAAGAGCACAGAGCAAGGGAAGAGGTAAGATTGTCCAAAAAGAAATGTTTTCTTTACTTAATTTATAACTGACTTTAACTCCCCAGTACATCACCTTTATAATAACAATAAAAAAAATTAAAAACAAGGACCAAGGGGGAAAAAAAAGGCAAGACAGCACTACGGGTAGAGGAGAGAGGCATGTAAATATCAAACAATTAGAAGAATTTTGCTGAACGTAAGGTTGATGGGATTAGATTAAAGAAAATGTAAGATAAAGTTAGTGAATTTAGCAAATAAAACTATAATAATAATTTAAATAATAATTTTAGTATAAAATTATTTAGAGCTGGTAACCTGAGCTTTATTCCCAACATTGCAAGAAAAGGAAAAAAAGTTAAACTATTGCCCCATGCAATATACTATTGGTACTATTGTCCAAGAAATATATTGTTTATCTAAAATTCAAATTTAAATGGGAATCTTATACTTTACAAAGTCAGGTAGACAGGCGAGAAGAAAGGAAAGAAGAAAAGGGAGGGATATAGAAGTGTAGAAAGGGAGGAAGGAAAGAAGGAAGGATGGTGGGAAGAAACAGAAAGAGGTAGGTGGGGAAAGAGAAAGGGACTGTTGGGCTCACGGGTTGATCAGAAAAGCTGTACCTAGGGAAGAAACAGCAAGATGGCAGATTAGAAGCATCTATCATCTTCATTCCATGAATGAGAACAATCTCTTGCATAGAAGAGTCTAGATACTAAAGAGAGAAAGAGAAGAAAGTATGAAGGAGGTGATAAGGAGGCAGAAAACTGCAGAGGAGCTATTCTGGCAGGAGCAAAGCAGTGAGGAGTTTAGAGCCAGCCTCTGACTGGCGCAATTGGGAGAGGGGAAATGCAAGTCTGCAATATAAGGTAAAATCAAACAGTCTTGCTGACAGACTGCTAGCTCTAGCTACTGGAAAAGCCCACACAACCCAGAAGCCTTAATCCTAAAATCAGGAAGAAAAAAAAACCTACCCAACACTCTAGATACATTATACTTTTAACACTAAATACACAGAATAAAGAAAGAATTTTGAGAGCTGCAAAAGAAAGAAGAGTTACTTACAATGCAAAGCCCACTGGAATAACAGCAGATTTCTCACCACAAACACTAAATGCAAGGTGGGCATAGAAAGGCTAAAGCCCTGAAAGATAACATTTTTTCTTTTTTTTTTTTTTTGTCGGTCGTGGGGCTTGAACTCTGGGCCTGGGCGCTGTCCCTTAGCTCTTCAGCTCAAGGCGAGCGCTCTACCATTTGAGCTACAGCACCACTTCCGGTTTTCTGGTGGTTTATTGGAGATAGGAGTCTCATGGTCTTTCCTGCCCGGGCTGGCTTTGAACCGCGATCCTCAGATCTCAGCCTCCTGAGTAGCTAGGATTACAGGCGTGAGCCACCAGCACCTGGCAAGATAACATTTTTTCAACAAGATTGATGCACCTAGAAAAGCTATCTTTCATAATTGGGGGAGAAGTAAAAACCTGACTTGATAAATAAAAGCTAAAGGATTTCATGGCTACTAAACCAGCACTGCAAAAGATATTAAAGGAATTCTACCCACAAGAGAAAGGTTTCAAAATAGTGAAATACAGGAAATAATAAAACCTACTAGATGTATAGATCTGCAAAGCAAGAATAGAAAAGAAGTACCATAAAGATAGACAATACAATACCTTTTCTTTTTTTCTTTTTTATTTATTTATATTGTAAAGGTGATGCACAGAAAGGTTACAGTTACATAAGTCAGGCAATGAGTATATTTATTTTTGAACAGTGTCACCTCTTCCCTCATTTTCTCCCAGTTTTCCCCTCTGACCCCCCTCCTGCACAAGTTGTATAGTTCATTTTAAACATAATGTCTAGTATTATTGCTGCATTTGTTCACCCTTTATCCTACTATTCCTGTGCTTCCCCTTCCCCTCTCCCAATAGATAAACTTACATACAAGACAAAAGGTATAGAAATTAAAAACAAAGACAAAGGAGAAAAAAGAAAAACATGTAATAACAAAAAATCCTCTTGTTTCTATTTCTTTTTAATTTTTTATTGTGATTAAGTGGTTACATAATTCCCCAAATTTCACAGTATTGTGGGATAGTGATGCTTAGTTAAGGTCACAAACACATTCTAACTTTCATGGAGCAAATTGTCTATCATGGTCTATAACATTTATGAGTTCTATTTGCTTTGCGATACAGTTATTTCTTCCTCATTTGGTGATATGTACATTTCTTTTGTTTTGCATAGCATCACTGTTCCCTCTTTCCCACCTGTTCCCTCCCTCCTATTGCTGCCATTGAGTTGCTTAGTTCATTTTGGTCAATGTCCAGTGCAGTTGAAGGGCGCCGCTGTTGTATGTTTTTCCCTGATTCCCTCTAATTCTGTGTCATCCTCCTGGTTTCCCTCTGGTGTGCACATATATACCATACATGTGATCAGCAGCATGGGGTTATTTGGTAGTGATTCAACCAGATAGTGGAAGTCCTTTGTTTCTAACATTTTGGACTTAACATCCACTTATCAGGGAGACCATGTGCCTTTTGTCTCTTTGTACTTGGCTTACCTCACTCAACGTTTCTTCTAGCTCCATCCATTTCCCTGCAAATGCCATTATTCTGTCCTTTCTTTTTTTTGGGGGGGGAGGGGTCCGGTCGTGGGGCCTGAACTCTGGGCTTGGGTGCTGTCCCTCAGCTCTTCAGCTCAAGGCTAGCGCTCTACCACATGAGCCATAGCACCACTTCCGGCTTTTTTTCTTTTTGCTTATGTGGTGCTGAGGAATCGAACCCAGGGCCTCATGCATGCAAGGCAAGCGCTCTACCACTGAGCCACCTTCCCAGCCCCATTCTGTCCTTTCTAATGGCTGCATAATATTCCATTGTGTATAGATACCACAATTTTTGGATCCATTCATCTGTGGTGGGACATCTGGGTTGTTTCTATTTATTGATTTATTTTTTTTGTCAGTTGTGGGCCTGAACTCTCGGCCTGGGCACTGTCCCTCAACTCTTCAGCTCAAGGCTAGTGCTCTACCACTTGAGCCACAGCGTCACTCCCGGATTTTTCTGTGTATGTGGTGCTGAGGAATTGAACCCAGGGCCTCATACATGCAAGGCAAGCGCTCTACCACTGAGCCACCTTCCCAGCCCATGAGTTGTTTCTATATCCTGGCTATTGTGAACAGTGCTGCAATAAACATGGAGGTGCATGTGTCCTTGTATACTGGTTCCTGTTGTTCAGGATAGATGCCTAGAAGTGGTATGACTGGGTCATAAGGGAGGTCAATATTTAGCTTTCTGAGGATCCTCCAGACTGCTTTCCAAAGTGGTTGTATAAGTGTACATTCCCACCAGTGTACATTCCTCTTTCTCCACATCCCCTCCAGCATTTGTTGTTGGCTGACTTGAGAATGTGGGCCATTCTGAGTGGGGTAAGATGGTATCTCAGGGTTGTCTTTATTTGCATTTCCTTTACAACCAGGGATGGTGAACATTTCCTCATGTGTTCTTTGCCATTTTTATCTCTTCTTCTGAGAAGTCTCTCTTTAGTTCCCTTGTCCAATTAGTAATTGGTTTGTTAGGTTTGGGAGGGATTAGTTTCTTAAGGTCCCTGTATATACTGGATATTAACCCCTTGTCTGATATACTGCTGGTAAATATTTTTCCCAATTAGTTGGTTGTCTTTCTAGCTTGGTTGCTATAGCTTTAGCTGTGCAGAAACTTTTTATTTTAAGGAAGTCCCATTTGTCGAGTCTCTCCAATTTGTGGTGACCCTGGGACTCTGTTCAGGAAGTTCCTTCCTGTGCCTCTAAGTTCAAGTGTCTCTCCTACTCTGTCCTGCAGTAGTTTCAGAGATTCAGGTTTGATGTTAAGGTCTTTAATCCATTTTGAGTTGATGTTGGTGCATGGTGATAGGCTGAGGTCCACTTTTAGTCTTCTGCATGTGGCCATCCAGTTTTCCCAGCACCAGTGGTTGAAGAAGCTGTGTATCTTCCATTGTATGTCTTTGGCTCCTTTGTCAAATATCAGCTGACTGTAGGCATGTGGTTTTATTTCTGGATCTTCTATTCCATTGGTCTTCGGGTCTATTTTTGTGCCAGTACCATGCTGTCTTTGTTATTATGGCTCTACAGTAGAGTTTGAAGTTCAGCATCGAGATCCCTCCCATGTTGTCTTTTTTTCCTAGTATTGTTTTGGCTATTCTAGGTCTTTTGTTGTTCCATATGAATTTTTGGACTGTTTTCTGTATTTCAGAGATGTACGTCATTGGGATTTTAATAGGAATTGCATTGAATTTGTATATTAATTTTGGCAGTAAATATAATACCTTTTAATACTAACATTGTATGTAAATGGTTTTACCTCTCCAATCAAAAGACATATAATAGCTGAATACCAGTAGCTTATACCCATAATCTTAGCTACTCAGGAAGCTAAGATCTGAAGATCAGAGTTTAAAGTCAGCTTAGTCAGGAAAGTCCTTGAGACTCTTATCTCCAACTAACCATAAAAATAGCCATAAATGGAGCGGTGGCTCAAGTAGTAGGGTGCTAGCCTTGTGGAAAAGAACCTAACAGACAGTGCCCTGGCCCCTAATTCAAGTCCCAGGACTGGTGTGTGTGTGTGTGTGTGTGTATGTGTGTGTGTGTGCACTCAGGTTCACTGAAAAATAATTTTTGACTTACAAGCACTGAGAGATCCTGACACAAGTACAGTAGGAGACTTAAATACCCCATATTCACCAGTAGATAGGTATTAAAACAACAACAACAAAAAGCCTCAGAACGGACACCATAGAACAAATGAATTTAATAGACATCTATAGAGTATTTGATCTAGCAGGTAAATAACATACATTCTCAGAAAGTCCCCAGAACTTTCTTCAAAATAGATTATATTTTAGGACCAAAAGCAAATCTTAGCAAATACAAGAAGATTGAACTAACTCCCTATATTCTATCAGAACACATTGGATACCTATATACCCATGTTTATTGCAGCACTGTCACAATAGCCAAAGATAAAATACCCAAAATGACCAAAAATTGATGAATAAATGGAATGGTACTATGTAGGAAGATGAGTGAAGAGGAAAGCAAAAAAGGAAACATGGAAGATGAGCAATTTCAAAATGTAGTGTACCTATGTATGAAGACTCAGGGCCTAGACAGTGTCCCTGAACTTTTTTGTTTAAAGCAAGTTCTCCTTTACAACTTGGAGGGGGGAGGGAGGAGTTGGGGAGATGGGGAGGGAAGGGATGGTAGGGGAAACAAAGGAGGAGGTAACAATGCCTGATAGGAAATGTGCTCATTACTTTACTCATGTAACTGTAACCCCTCTGTACAGTATTTTTACAATAAAAATCATTAAAAAATAAAAATGAAGCAAGTTCTCTATTACTTGAGCCACTTGAGCTTTACTTCCAGCTTTTTGGTGGTTTGTTGGAAATAAGAGAGAGTCTCACAGACTTTCCTGCCTAGTCTGGTTTTGAACTGTGATCCTCAGATCTCAGCTTCCTGGTTAGCTAGAATTAGAGGTGTGAGGCAACAGCTGCATAATGTTGTTGATCAACAAACGGAGTTATGTTGATGGGGAAAGAGAAAGTAATAGAGAGGGTTATGCTGAAAGAAATTTTATAGGGGCTGGGAAGATGGCTCAGTGGTAGAGCGCTTGCCTTGCATGCCTGAGGCCCTGGGTTCGATTCCTCAGCACCACATAAGAAAAAAGAAAAAAGCCGGAAGTGGCACTGTGGCTCAAGTGGTTGAACGCTGGCCTTGAGCTGAAGAGCTGAGGGACAGCGCCCAGGCCCAGAGTTCAGGCCCCACAACCAGACCCCCCCCAAAAAAAAGAAATTTTATATATGCATGTCTCAGATACTATGGTGAAACCCCCTTGGTGCAATTAATACATGCTAAAAATTGAACGACAGGAAAGTAAAGCAGGCTCTGCTGAGGGAGTAGGATTAATGGGAAGGAGAATGGCTAACCAAGAGTGTAATGAGGATGAATATGATCAAAGTAGTTTATTTGCATCTATGAAGACAGAACAACGAAACCTGCTGAAATTGTTTTGGGAAAGGGGAGTAGGGTTAGAAAGAATAATAGACAAGGAAGTAAGGCTTATCAGAATACAATATATACATGTGTGAAAATGTCACAATAAAACCTTCTTTGTACAACTAATCTATGCTAATAAAAAGAAACAAGAGAGAGAAAAGCGGCATCTGGAGTTCTAATTAGTTGGTGAGGATGTGATGAGTTGTAGTAGCCCTAAGTTTCAAAGATGTCAAGTAATGATTAAGTTGTAAAAAGACTAAGAGGGATAAAGAGCCCTTCTCAAACACTGTTAGTAAACAAACCAGCATCCGGCTTAACACAAGTTTTTATAGAATAATTTAGCTATACATCAAAAGGTTTAGCTCTTGCCGTTCTTTTCTAGCTCTCTCTCTCTGTTCTTTTCTAGCTCTCCCTGCTCTCTGCTCTCTCTCTCTCTGTTCTCCTCTCTCTGCTTGCTCGCTGCTCTTTTCTAGCTCTTTCTGCTCTCTACTCTAGCTCTTTCCTCTCTTTCCCAGCTCTCTCTCATTCCCAGGCCTTTCCCAGCCACGTGGAGTGCCAACCTTGCCTGGTCCCAGCAGGTCTACTGAATAAACCTACCCCTTATCTGAATACCACGTGAGTGCTGCTGTTCTTACTCGGCTACCTCTCTCTCTGCTCTTTTCTGGCTCTCTCTCTGCTCTCTCTGCTCTTTTCTAGCTCTTTTCTCTCTCTTTCCTCTCTCTTTTCCCAGCTCTCTCTCTTTCCTAGGCCTTTCCCAGCCATGTGGAGTGCCAACCTTGCCTGGTCCCAGCAGGTCTACTGAATAAACCTACCCCTTACCTGAAAAAAAAAAAAAAAACAAAAGGTTTAAAACATGTATATACATTGATCTTGCAATTTTTTTTTGATCTTGTAGTATTTCATCTAGTAATTTATTATAAAGAAATTATAGCTGGGCACTCCATCCTCCAGGAAACTCCTGAACTCAGTTCTTTTAAAGTTTTCTTATTTGTTTTTGTGTAACTGAGGATTGAGTTCAGGGCCTTGATCTTGCTAGGCAAGTGCTCTACCACTTGAGTCACACCTCCAGCTCTTTTTTGTCTCAGTTATTTTCATGGTAGGGTCCTACTTTATGCTTAGGCCAGCTCCCACTAATGAGACCTCCTAAAAGATGCTCACTTTTCCTTAAAAGGGTCATACTTTCACATATGAAACTGAGCCCCTACCATACAAAGTAGAAGTTATAGAGCCCAGCTCTCTTGTTTAGAGGTAAACCCAAAAAAGTAGGTGTAGGTTCTTCCATTGGTACCTAATCTACTTTTCTACAAGTAGAACCAAAGTCTACACAATCACTGAACATCCCAAGTTCTGAAGAACATAGTGTACCCATGCAGATTAGCTAAAGGCAAACTAAGATGTTCTTAAGTATGTCTTTGTCTTCAAAGGAACAGTGTGCCTTGAGCACATATTACCTGTATGTGTGTATGCATACACAATTATTTGGAACTAATTCAACATTTGAGGTTCAAAATAAATCAATGTCAAATAGTCATCATGCAAAATTATAGAACAAAAAGCAAATCACAGCACTTACTTTACTTCCTGATTTTCTTTAAAGGTCTAATATATTTCATAAATAGGTACTTTGAGTGTTTAGAGCCTCTAAACTCTCGATCCAACCTTAGTAACATTACTTCTAAAACGTGTTTTCCACTTTTAACATTAAAGCTACTTGATGTATGTGTTCAGTAGGCAATTACATTTATGTATTCTAAATTTCAATGTGTCATAGCCACAGGATACATTCCTGACTCTTTCTATGAAGCCACAAAAAACTCTACACGTTTCACTTCTAACAGATACCAAAATAGTTCTTAAGGTTAATTATACTTACAGGGTTTTATGCCAACATCTAATACCTAACCATTAATTACTATTTTCCAAGAATTGAAAGTACAGTATAAGCTGTTAAGTACATGCTAAAACTTGGTTCCTGCCCCAAGGCTTACCACATAAATTACAAAACAAAATCAATTTAGATTACACATTGCATTAAATTAAAAACAAGACTCAACTTGAACAGCACAGGGTTCAAGGACCTTTCTTTAAGTCTCTAAGAAGTTACTACCAATATTCAACATAGGTTGTTGGTTTGAAGGCTGATTTTTGTTGTTGTTGTTGTTGTTTTGTTTTGTTTTTTGTCGGTCGTGGGGCTTGAACTCTAGGCCTGGGTGCTGTCCCTGAGCTCTTCAGCTTAAGGCTAGTGGTCTACCACTTGAGCCACAGCACCACTTATGGCTTTTTCCACTTATGTGCTGAGGAATTGAACCCAGGGCCTCATGGATGCAAGTCAAGCACTCTACTACTGAGCCACCTTTCCAGCCCCTGGGTTTTGTATTTTTGTTTTAATCTTTTAACATCTTCACTACTCCAGAATGTAATTAAAGAATGACATATGGTTCAGCAATTCTATTTCTGGGTATAGATACAAATGAGATGAACTCAGCCTATAAAAGAGGTACCTGTATGCCATGTTTCTTGTGGCACCATTAACAATAGCTAAGATATGGAATCAGCCTAGGTACCCATTAACAGATAAATGGATAAAGAAAATATGGCATATATAGTCAAGGGAGAATTATTCAGCCCAAAAGAATAAAATCCTAGCCAGATACAGTGGCTTACATCTATAATCTTAACAACTTGGGAGGTAGAAATTGGGAAAGTTGCAGGTCAGCATAGACAAAAAACGGGTGTGGTGGCATTTACTCATTATCTCAACAACAGAGAAGCATAAATAGAAAGATGGAAGTCTAGGATGGTAGTTCAAGTAGTAGAGTGTTTGACTAGCAAGCATGGTCCCAAGTTCAATGTCAAAGTACAACAGCAACAAAAAAATAATACTGTCATTTATAGCAAAACAAATGACACTAAAGTATATCACCTTACACAAAATAAACCAGACACAGAAAGACAAAAATCATATGTTTTCCTCTAATTTATAGAGACTTAAAAAAAAAGACTGAAAGTAGAAGAGTTATTTATAGGAACTGGAAATGGTGCCAGGGACTGGAGTAGGAAGAGAAAAAGGTGGATGAATATGATCAATGAATGCAATACACACATATGAAAATATCACAGTGAGTCCCATTAGTTTGCAGAATTAATACATAATAATGACAATAAAAAAGAAGAGAATGCTGGAGTTGTACTATAATTCCAGTTACTCCTCTCTTGTTCCAATGATAAAAATCTAATGGTAACACACAACCATTGGATACCACAGATTTTACCCATGTATCTAAAATATATCAAGCCATATTTACAATACTCTCAAGTTGTACACTGCAAGGGATGCTTTAAAATAGAAGTAGAGAAGTATTAATCTACAGCAAATCATATGAATTGATAACTGTTCCTGTTAGCAATGTACCAAAGAGGTACCTTTACCACAATTGATGAACTTGCATTAACACATTATTACTCAAACTTCATAGCCCTGCTTTAAGCAGGGCTTTATTGGGGTTATGCTTTCTTGCAGTTTGATAAAATATGATACACATCATTATTATAGTGGCATAGTATGGCACTGCCCTAAAAAATCCTGCAGGCCCCATGACTTTTCCCTTCATCTCTACATAGAGAAAACATGAAACACAAGGGCAAAGAGTTACCTGGACCATATTCATTGTAATTCAATTTTTTTTTGATTCCATTCCTGTTCTTGGTGGCACTAGCACATACCTATAACCTCATATACAATTAACTACCTTTTTTTTTAGTTTGCTTGTTTAAGTCCCAGGAATTGATCCTTGTTATTTCCACCCAAACATCTTTACTATTACAAATACCTGGTCATTCTGACATGGAACTGAGAGGTTTATGTTTCCTTATAAAAGACATAATAAGAAAAACACTTGCCAAAATTACCAAATGAGAGGTGAATTGTTTCTGAAACACCTGAAAAAAAATCTCATCATAGTGAGCTTTTGCCTTGAGGAAGCTTTGCTAAGTAGACTTCACTGTAGGAGCTGTTCTCTTCAAGACTCTCATAAATATCTTTGCCCGGTACAACTTTATTTTGAATGTATCAAAAGTCTTAGAAACACTGGACATAATATTTCAAATAAGGATTTTTTTCAATACATTTTAGAGTTCTATTACATGGTGTTTTTTGTTTTGGGGTCAATGGTGGGCCATGAACTCATGGCCTGGGTGCTGTTACATGATGTTTTATACAATGAAAATACACTATACTTCTCTCAGGATACAACAACCAGCTTATATTTAAGCAGGTTATACAAATATGGGTGATATCTACAAAATAGTATCATTAGCAATCATAGTTTAGAAAAAAAGGAAACACACAAATGTTGAGAAAGAGCCACTGGACTGCTATGATTAGGTAGGAAAATGTTAGAAACCTCTTAAGGTTTCAGAGATTAATCCTGCTGAAATATATATGGTTTTTTCATCTGTCATGATATTTATCTTTTCAACATCTAATATTGTTTATTGAATACCTAACAGATCCAGACCCTTTACTATCTTGTTCACTATCATATCCTCTTCACAAAACATAGTATTGGCACACAAGGCACACAAAAGAATATTTAGATTAGAAACTCATTGTTGAAAGAGAACCCATGGTTCTTGATAAGTAGAGAATAATCTGTTCAATGAGAAAATAAGTAAATGTTGATTTTACAACAACATTTTTTGGATATATTATGTAAAGAATGAACTGATAAAATAAAAATATCACAATACACAAATGAGTAGTGCTTTAATCTGCTTGGGGTTATCATAAATTGGGTAACTTATAAAATACAGAAATTTATTTCTCACCATTCTGGAGCTGAAAAGTTCAAGATCAAGGTGCTAGCAGGTCTGGTGTTTGGTGAGGCTCCTTCTGGAGAGTTTTGCCTTCCAGCTGTGTCTTCACATTGTGGAAGAGAGAAGGTAACACTCTGAGATCTGTTTTGTAAGGATATACTCTCAATTAGTGATTAGGTGATTTAATCAACTCTCAAAGACCTTACCTCCTAAGGTCACTATCAAGGGCAGAAGTAGGAATGCCCTGCCAAGGCAACCACAGGTAGGACTTGACATTCAATAAATCTAGGAGCATTTTTCATAGCCACATAGAAATCAATACCATTCAACATCACATACCAAATGGCTCTTGGCAGAATAAAAGTTTTCCCATCCCTAAAAGGGGTTTGAATTTTGAGGGAATTTAACATTCAGATCATAGCAGAGAAAAAGTATGAATAGTTCAGGGAAGAATAAGATGTATTAATAGCTGGGCACTGGTGGCTTACTCCTGTAATCCTAGCTCCTCAGGAGGCTGAGATCTGAGGATCACGGTTCAAAGCCATTCCGGGCAGGAAAGTCCATGAGACTCTTATTTCCAATAAACCACTAGAAAACCAGAAGTGGAGTGGTGGCTCAAGTGGTAGAGTGCATGATAGAGTGTTCGCCTTGAAACTGAAGAGAGCAAGGACAGCACCTAAGCCCAGAGTTCAAGCCCCATGAGTGACCAAAAAATAAAAAGATGTATTAATAATTATTTATGAAAGTAATAAAATGCTGATGATAAGTAATGAGAAAAGAAAAATAAAGTTGAACACTTATTTTGTCTAATTAAAAATTAAATGTATATAAAATAGAGCTTTGAGGAGGGTGCAGTGGAAATGGTATATTTCTATACTGCTGACAGATTAAATTAGTATATTTTATAGAACCTAGTAACTATTTTCACACAATACAATTCTGAAAGTTAATCATAAGGATAAGTATCAAAAGAAGCTGTGGTTTCTGTCACTGAGGCAAGTATGTCATAGCAAGAACATGAGGGCAGAGAAGACCATTCATTTTATGGCAGTTGGGAAGGAAAGAGAAATGAAAGAGGAGTGGGGCCCCAATATCCCATTCAAGCAATGACCTAACTTCCAGTAGGCTTACTTCTTATAGGTTCTTTTACCTCTCAATACTCACACAGTCTAGTTGACCAAGCTTTTGACACATGGGCCTCTGTGGGGGTAGAGGGCACTTCATATTCAAAGTATGGGGGAAGGGAAAATGATATGTATGAAAATATTTATTGTGAAATGCTTAGAGACTTAAAAGAAAAATATGTGTTTATAACAATAAAAAGTTAGCATAGGAGATTCATAAGCGAATTAAGATGCTGTTCAAAAGTTAGCATGGACTTTTGTAAGAATATGGAAAACATACTATAATGGAAAAATGTGGGGTTTTTGCCAGTCCTGGGGCTTGAACTCAGGGCCTGGGCACTGTTCCTGACCTTTTTTGCTCAAGGCTAGCACTCTACCACTTGAGCCACAGCACCATTTCCAGCTTTTTCTGTTTATGTTGTACTGAGGAATCGAACCCAGGGCTAGGCAAGTACTCTACCAAAGCCACATCTCCAGCCTGGAAAAAATGTTTAACAAAATATTAAGTGAAAGAAGATAAAAACAAAGTTATATCACCCCATAATTGCAGGCAAATAAATACATACCTATGTGTACAAGTCCTAGAAGGAAAAGGAAAGAAAGGCATTTGATCATTAGAAATTTCAATTTTTTCCTCTGTTAAATGAGGTTAATGATGTCATAAAGTGTTATTATAATGTGTGTGTGTGTGTGTGTGTGTGTGTGTGTGTGTGTGTGTGCCTGGCATACTCAGCAAATAATGGGGACAGTGATGAAGTGCCAGAAGAATGGATACTGGCCATTCATAGTATTTAGGGCTCAATAGGTTGGCTATTTGGAGTTTATCTGATATTCAGATGTTTCCAGTTATGAAAATAAACAGAAATAATCATCTGTTGATTTCTAAGGTTAAATTTAACTTGTAAGCAGTCTATTATTTGTTTTGCCTGCTCTTCTACATGGTTATACTAAATTTCATTTTTTTTGTTTTTGTTGGTACTAGGGTTTGAACTTCCTAGGCAGGTATTCTACCCCTTGAGCCAAGACTCCAGACCTTTTGCTTGAATTATTTTTCAATTAGGGTCTCACATTTTGCCTGTGATGGCCTTAGGCATGGTCTTCTTATCTACTGTTTACTGTTTAGTTATAATCACAGGCATGTGCCCCCTCATCTAGTTTAAAATTAGTCGAGATAGGGTCACAGGATCTTCCTTGTCTGTGTATCCCTGAATTAAGCATTTCTAAACTATAGGTACTAGAAGAATGAAAGGTGTATTCATTGGACAAATTAAACACAAAAAGAGAATAAAATGGGAATAGTAAATATCACCAAGCAACCAAATCCAAGTTGGTACCTGAGCCCCATGGCAGAAAACCTTTTTTTTGTTTTTCTGGTCCTGGGACTTGAACTCTGGACTTGAGTGCTGTCCCTAAGCTCCTCTTGCTCAAAGCCTGCATTCTACCACTTGAGCTACAGTACCACTTCAGGCTTTCTTTGTGATTGTAGATAATGGTCTCAACAGACTTTCCTGCTGGGCTGGCTTTGAATCCCAATCCTTAGATCTCAGTGTCCTTAGTAGCTAGGATTATAGGTGTGAGCCACCAGTGCCAGGCAGCAGAAAACTTTTGATTGGGCCAACCCAATCTAAGACTGGTGAGAGTGTGTGAATACTAGCTGATGTCGCTGATACTACTTTGGAGTATAATTTCATAGCTCAAAATTTTAGATGTACATCTTATTTATTTATCTATTTATTGCTAACACTGGGTTTTGAACTCAGGGCTGAAGTGCTATCTCTAGCTTTTTTTTTTTTTTTTTTTGGTTGGTTGTGGGGCTTGAACTCTGGGCTTTGGCACTGTCCCTGCTCTCTTCAGCTCAAGGTGAGCACTCTACTGCTTGAGCCACAGCGCCACTTCTGGCTTTCTAGTGGTTTATTGGAGATAAGAGTCTCACAGACTTTCCTGCCCAGGCTGGCTTTGAACTTTGATCCTCAGATCTCAGCCTTGTGAGTAGATAGGATTACAGGCATGAGCCACCGGTGCCCGGCTTAGCTCTAGCTTTTTTTTTTTGTCAAGGCTGGCACTCTACTACTTGAGCTACAACTTCAGTTCTAGATTTTTGGTGGTTAATTGGAGGTAAGAGTCATGGACTTTCTTGACTGGGCTAGCTTGGAATTGTGAGCCTCAAATCTCAGCCTCCTGAGTAGATGGGATTACAAGTGTGTCAGTTCCTGGCTTCACCTTACTTTTTATAAGGGAAGTCAGTAGAGCAGTTTCAAGTACATCACTTAGACAATCAAAATGGGGCCTTACACTTGCCTGTAGATTATCCTGCTATAATGTTCTATGGCCCCTGGCACCTGAGCAAGTACTATTCTGTCTCCTACTCTATCTACAGGGGTATCCTTCCTTCCTCTTCTTTCTTCTCCCCTCCCTCTGCTCCTTTCTTCTTCCTTCCTCTCCTTCTATCTCTGTCTCTCTCCTTCATATCCTACCCGCACTCTCCTTTCTCTCCCTTCTCCTTTTTACTCTCTCGTCCCTTCCTTTTTTTTTTTTTTTTTTCTGGTTGTGGGGTTTGAACTCTGGGCCTGGGTGCTGTCCCTCAGCTCTTAAGCTCAAGGCTAGTGCTACCGCTTGAGTCCCAGTGCCACTTCTGGTTTTCTAGTGGTTTGTTGGAGATGAGTCTCATGGACTTTCTTACCCAGGCTGGCTTTGAACCATGATCCTCAGATCTCAGCCTCCTGTGTAGCTAGATTTATAGGCGTGAAACACCAGTGCCTGGCTTCTACCTTTCCTTTATTCTACTTCCCTTTACTCCCTTAACTCCCTGTTCCTTCCTTCTTTCCTTCCTCTCTTCCTTCCTTCCTTCCTTTCTTCCTTCTTTCCTTCCTTCTTTTCAGATAGAGTCTCACTATATAGCCTATGCTGCCCTTAAACTTGCTATGTATCTCAGGCTAGCCTTGAACTCATGATCCTCTTATCTCAGTTTGCTGATGCTGGGATGACAGGCATGCACCATATTCCCACCAAGAACAGTTACCTTTCTTAACATTCCCTGGTTCAAGACAATCCAAACAGGGAAGAAAAAAAAGATACTACTAGAAATATTTTTTGTCTGGTCAGACTCACAAAATGACCAGATCCAGTGTATATTTTAAGTAAAACATTGTTACCACCAGATCATGGCTTGTTTCTTTGTGTAAAGGGAAAAAGAAAATTATAACTGGGCATGGGAAAATTCCTCAAACAAAAGGCTGAAGCCTGATTTTTACCTCTCCTTCTTCATATCAAGATATTAAATGCTCACAAACAGAATTTTGCTTCTCAAGAGTTTTATGAACATTAAATGACATTTTACTTAAAAAATAGGGATATAGAACACTTGTTTAGCATGATTAAGGCCTTTGGTTCCATTTCAGCATTGCAGGAACACACATACACACACTGTCCAGTGCAAAATGGTATATTATTATTAAGATTATTGCAAGGGAACTAGTACCACTATCTGCAGCTGGTAACAATGAAACAAATAGCTGGGCATTTATGCCAGGCTGGAATCATGTCTGACTCCTGAATACAGACTGGAGTCCCTTTCACTGCACTATTCCTGTTAGACTGGAAGCCCCTGGTGCTTCAGTCATGAATGAGCATGTCCTGTCCAAGGCCTCCAGGTTTTACCCAGATTGGTCTTTGATTCCACTTTACAGTGCTGGCTCAAGGCCAACTCTGGGCTAACTCCCCCCTTCATCTTGCCAGCTACTAACTTTCTGGGTGTTAACTTTCCAATACCATCACAATGCAAGACAACATCTTATTAGTTACAACATAAGTGGCCCAAAGATGGAATATTCCCTTCCTTTCATGCTAGGGTTGGAAATTTCCCTCCCCTTCTCCTTCCCCCTAAGTCATTCCTATTTCCATTTCTCTGCTTCTCTTCTGCCACAGACTCTAGAATAGGGTTTACAAAATCAAGATACTGAGGACTAAGTAGCCAAGACCAACTTTGTCATATTGATCATTCCCATGAATTAAGAACATGGAAGGCTCTTAATAACTGGTTATTAGTAAAAACAAATATCCAGCGGGGCTGAGAAGGTGGCTCAGTGGTAGAGCGCTTGCCTTGCATGCATGAGGCCCTGGGTTCGATTCCTCAGTACCACATAAGC
>NW_012267236.1:10394513-10398303 GCF_000151885.1 Dipodomys ordii
AAAAAAAGAGTATCCTTTAATGTATCAACTTACAGTACAGATCCATTGGCCACATACACTTTTTTTTTTTTTGGTCGGTCATGGGGTTTGAACTCTGGGCCTGGGTACTGTCCCTCAGCTCTTCAACTCAAGTAGTGCTCTACCACTTTGAGCCACTGCTCCACTTCCAGTTTTTGAGTGGTAATTAGAGATAAGAGTCTCATGAGGACTTTTCTGTTTAGCCTGGCTTTGAACTGTGATCCTCAGATTTCAGTCTCCTGAATAGCTAGAATTACAGGTATGAGCCACTGGAGCCTGGCATTAAAGGATATTCTTTAAGTTAAAAAAAATATCAAGTGGAAACTCTGGTCCTCAGGAAAGAATGAAGAACATCTCCCCCCGCCCTCCCCACCCCCCCTCCCCAAATATCTAGATATGTTAAGGTTTTCTGTATCCCATATTCTCTTAATTTCTTAATAAATTATCTGTTTAAAACTAAAGTATTACATAAAACATGCATGCCTTGCATGCATGAGGCCCTGGGTTCAATTCCTCAGCACCATACAAGCAGAAAAAGCTGGAAGTGGTGCTGTGGCTCAAGTGGTAGAGCACTAGCTTTGAGCTGAAGAGCTCAGGGACAGTGCCCAGGCCCAGAGTTCAGACCCCATGACCGACAAAACAAACAAACAAACAAACAAACATGAGTTTCAAGTTCTCTTAGGGTTCCTACTTATAACACTTATTTCATGGATAGTTGGAGTAACTGCCCTTTTCACTTAGTAGCTTGCTAACCACTGTAGGTTTATTTTGAGGGTAGAATAGTAGGAATGGGTTAAAAGATGGAATCTGAAAAGTAATTAAAGATCGGGGGAAATTGATAGAGAATGAAATATATATATATGGTTGGGGAGTAGCACTAATGTATGGAAGGAAAACAGGTTTAGGGTAACTTCCCATAGTAGAATATTTCCAGAAATAGGGCTAATAATCTATCCTAGATTATGGCAGACCTGGGAGGGGGGGGAAGAGAAATATAACATGCACAGTCCATTCTCTAACTCTCCAAACATCTCTCTATTAATCAATAGAACTGACAAGAATGTCTCTATGTCTCTCCTGGCATTTCATCTCTAGTTGGTACTAGTGTTGAACAAGAGGTAGTAGGCCTTGAGACATACTAGAGAGGGAATTTCCGGTATGGTTTCCAAGGCCTGCTCATGAAAAGAGGAAGTCCATAGACTATGAAGGGAGATGCATCGTCAATGTGAATCATGAATACTTTAGACATGAAAGATCATGAGGGTACTGGGTGGAGAGGACTGACTGTTCCAGGTGCTGAAATTCTTAGTGAACATTGAGTGCCCTGGAATTTGGTAAAAGACGGGGATAAAGAAAGAGGAAGGGTGTTGAAAGCCTCCAGAGAAGAACTTTTGCCTGTGAGAGGAAAACAATGGTCTAGAAGCAAGAGAAGCAAGAGCATTTCTTTAGTTATTTCTCAGGTTTGTGCTTTCCTCCTGCATTCTCTTCTTTCTTTTATTTAGAGTTACTGTAGTTTGAATGCAGGGCTTTGCCTTATGAGGCAAGGTCTCTACCACTTGATTCATACCGCCAGCCTTTTTGCTTCTGTGTATATTTTCAGATAGTGTCTTCTGCTTTTTGCTCCAGTCCAGCCTCAGACAGCAATCTCCATCTCCTACGAAGCTGGGATTATAGGCATGTACCACTCTATCGATCTTCTGGTTTTTATCTTGTTTAATACAACTACTTTAGATAGGCTTGCCCAGAAACCTGAGAATCCTTTCCTCCCTTATTAGTTATACCACAAAATGCTATTAGGCCAAATCTGGATGCTAAGGCTTATTCTTTTTTTTTTTTTTTTTTGGTTGTGGGGCTTGAACTCTGGGCCTGGGCGCTGTCCCTCAGCTCTTCAGCTCAAGGCGAGCGCTCTACCACTTGAGCTACAGCGCCACTTCCGGTTTTCTGGTGGTTTATTGGAGATAGGAGTCTCATAGTCTCTCCTGCCCCGGCTGGCTTTGAACTGTGATCCTCAGATCCTCAGATCTCAGCCTCCTGAGTAGCTAGGATTACAGGCGTGAGCCACCAGCGCCCGGCTTAAGTCTTATTCTTAAATATGGACTTGGAAAAAGAGTTCTGTAATTAATTGGTGAAGCCTGCAAGGAGAATGAGATCATGTGCTCAAGAAAGCTATCCCTAGCTGAGTTGGTCTGATTTTCACGTGTGTGTATGTGTTGGAACTGCATGCTGCCTAGTCCCTACCTAGTCAGAGAGTTCCTAGACTGATACCAAGGAGTCAGGTGCCTCTGTATCACTGAAGCTCAGGACTTGTCTGTCAGGTCTTGGTCAAGTCCTAATCGAAGAGTTAGGAAAAACACCTGAGAGCTAGTAAAGCCTGTTTATCACCAATGATGTTTACTAAATTCTTCATAAGAGTTAGCTGGTCAATTTATATAGACTGAGACATGGCAGCCATCCTTTTCAAATTAGCCTTCAAGTCTGCCCCAGCAAGTAAGAAATGTAAGGAAGACAAAGGATCATTTGATCCTCACAGACTTCTCCTGTACCAATGGAAGTCAAATAGATGACTTCTGCATTTCAGATCAGCCCCCACAATACTTCTAAAATCTAACAGAAATCTTAGGGCTTAGATTCCCATTTGGGGGAACCACTGATTCCTTCATTACTCCAATTAAAAGAAAATTTTTTCAGGGGGCTAGGAATGTGGCTCTGTGGCAGAGTGCTTGCCTAGCATGCATGAAGACCTAGGTTTGATTCCTCAGTACCACATACACAGAAAAAGTCAGAAGTGGCACTGTGGCTCAAGTGGTAGAGTGCTAGCCTTGCGCAAAAGAAGCTCGGGGACATTGGCCAGGCCCTGAGTTCAAGCCTAGGACTGGAAAAACAAGAAAAAAGAAGGAAAAAAAGAAAAGCCTTTTTATTAAAGAATGCTGTGTATATAGCAAACCTTGGACATGTAGCGACTTGAGTTTCAGTGTGCTCTTCCGTGAGGACCCTGGGGGCTGGAAGTGGAGTGGGGAAACGTTGAGTTTGAGCTTCACCTGAGGTGTGGAAGAATGTGCAACTGAGGAAGGCAGAAGGGTTTGGGAAGAGTCTTTTTATTGTTTAATGACAGTATAAGGGAGGCGTGCTTTTTTGCATGAAAAGAAGGTAAAGTTTACTCCTTGTGGGCCCTAGTTGTGTGAAGAATGAAGAACTCTTGGGTACGGTTAAAATCCTTCGGGGGTTCCTGAGAAGTGTTCACAAGCAAAGGTAGGTGCAACTTCCTTCCCAATTCCCACTCCCCCGATTCCCAGGGAATTCCTGTCCCCCAGATCAGTGGAGAAACCTTCAGTGAGGAGAACGAGGCAGAAGAGAGGGGAGAGAGGGCGGCGGGAGGGAGGGGCGAGGGGAAAAAGAGGGGAGAGAGGACCCCATGCGTAGCCCCGCCGGGACGCGCCGGGCACTGCGGGGGTCCGCAGTGGCAGGAAACGTACCCCCAGCCTCAGCATGTCACCTCGGGGAGGAGGAGCCAGGTGGGCCGTCGCAGCTCCAGGAAGGGCTGCTGTCAGGTCCGGAGCTTCGGATCTCGGGGAGGAGGAAGAGGAGGAGGCGGAACTCTTCGGCCCAGCCCCACGGTCTCCTTGGGGTTCCGGGGGGTGAGGAGACGACGCCGGGCAGTTTGGGGCTCCTGAGGGTGGTGGGTGGGGAATAGGTGCCCCGGCTACCCGGCCAGCGAGCTAGCGAGCAGGCGGGCGGGCGGGCCGTCCTCTGCCCGGCCCGTCGTTGCCTCCCC
>NW_012267236.1:10398948-10431166 GCF_000151885.1 Dipodomys ordii
GGGGGTGACGGCCAGGAGGGAGCCTTAGGGACACCCATTTTATTTTGGTGGAGTTGGTTTTTCCTTAGTGGTCATGGTTGGTGCAGAATGTCAGGCGAGCCGCATCCCGGTGCGTCAAAAGTAGCCCGGGAGTCACGGGAGGGCAGTGGGCGGATGCTTGGCGTCCACCGCTCACGAGCTGCCAGACTTGGGGGGAAAAATGTTAAAATGTGCCTTGCAACGTTGTTGACTCCCTGGGTATGTAGGTAGCAAGGAGAGAAGTAATCGTTGAAGCCGAGGAAAGTTTATTGCTTTAAAAAAAAATCTCCAGTGAATGGGTAAACTGAGGCTGAAACTGCAGCTGGACATGATTCATAGAAAGGTGCTCCGTGGAGAGGTCTGTTGAGCAGGTGTTGTGTTGCTGACTGATTGCTGACAACTATGCCTCGTTTATTTGAAACTTGTGCTCCGAAGGGATTGTGAATATTTTTGAAAGAGCCAACCACTTTAGGATAGGAATTAAGGTTAGCTCCAAATTATTGTTTGACTACATGCTGGTGTTTTCTTGCTTACTCAGAGATAGGCAAGGTGTGACTTGAAATTTTGTGTTGTTAGTCAGCTTAATTTGGGTAGCCTAGACTGTAGGTTAAGCTTCTTAAGCCTCCGAGAGAAATTAATTGCCTCTCTCCCTCTATGATGTTGCTGTGTTGTGAATCTGATAAAAACCTAAAAGCGACCTAGAAATATCGGGTAAAAACCTTTATATGAATTGATAAAGGAGTCCTGAAAAATTTGAAGATAGCAACTCATATTCTCATCTTTAAGATTTTGGAGCTCTGCCTATGATTGTCTTACAATTTTAAAAGTAAATAAGGGGCAAGTATTTGAGTAAATAAAGGATGTGGGGGAAATGCGCATTGCTGCTGTTTTGATCTAATGACAACAAGCAGCTTTAAAAGTTTTTTTTCTTTTTCTTTCTTTCTTTTTTTTTTTTTTTTTAAAGATAGGGTTCCAAGTAAGTCTGGAACTTGCTATGTAGTTTAAGTTGGTCTTCAAACAAAATTTTGAGCTTCCCAGGTGCTGGAATTAGAGGGTGCTGGAATTACAAGTGTGTACCACACCCACTGCAAAAGCTTGCATTTTTTTTTTTTGCCCTTTAATGCATTCATTAGTATTCCCTTTTGTTCACCTATATAATGAAAGGTAGATTGGTTTAACTTGTGCTGAAATATTGAGTAAAGAGACACAGTAGTTGGGTCAATGCATCATCCCATTGCTGATTTGTCTGGAATGCAAGGAAATATATTAGGCACATCCTGGAGATGGGTTTTATTTTTTAAAAATAGTATTTCCACCAAAATGGAAGTGTACACTCAAGCTCAGCAGCTTTCGATTTAAAATTTTTTTCTTCATCTTTTTCCTTTTTTTGTTAACATATTTTAGTTATTTTACACTTATAGTTAGTGTATCTCTTTAAAAAGTGGGGAAGTTAGCCTGGTGTCAGTGGCTCATGCTTGTAATCCTCGCTACTCAGGAAGCTGAGATCTGAGGATTGCTATATAAAGCCAGACCTTGCAGGAAAGCTTGAGGCTTTTATCTCCAAGTACTCACCAGAAGGCCAGACAGGAAAATATGGCTTAAGTGGTAGAGCCCTAGCCTTGATCAAAAAAGCTCAAGGACAGCACTCAGGCCCTGAGTTCAAGTCCTAGGACCATCACATAAAAAAAGGAAAGTTTCTTATATAACCTTAGGAATTTTAAGTGTGTGTATGTTGGGGAATTGAACCAAGGGCCTTGCTCATACCAAACAATATACATTGAGCTGTATCCACAGGCCCAGGTTTTTTTTTGGGTCCGGTCTTGGGGCCTGAACCCTGGGCCTGGGCGCTGTCCCTCAGCTCTTCAGCTCAAGGCTAGCACTCTACCACTTGAGCCACAGCGCCACTTCTGGCTTTTTTCTTTTTGCTTATGTGGTGCTGAGGAATTGAACCCAGGGCCTCATGCATGCAAAGCAAGCACTCTACCACTGAGCCACCTTCCCAGTCCCCAGGCCCAGGTTTTTTAATTTCAATGTATCTTTAATATAAAGCTTACAAATTTTCATCTTTTAGTAAGACAACATAATTTTTTAACTTTTTAACTTAAACTTTCTTAAGTATTACAATATTGGTTATGTAGTTGTCTTTTATAGAGTATTTGCTAATATTAGGACCTATTTAGTATTGCAATATTGGTTATATAGTTGTCTTTTATAGAGTATTTGCTAATATTAGGACCTATTTAGTATTGCAATATTGGTTATATAGTTGTCTTTTATAGAGTATTTGCTAATATTAGGACCTATATAGTATGTGGGTTTTTTGTTGTTGTTGTTGTTTTCTCAATGGTGGGGCTTGAATTCTGGGTCTGGTTGCTGTCCCTCAGCTCTTCAGCTCAAGGCTAGTGCTCTACCGCTTGAGCCACAGTGCTACTTTGGGTTTTCTGGTGGTTATTTGGAGATAAGAGTCTCCTGGACTTTTCTACCTGGGCTGGCTTTGAACTGTGATCCTCAGATCTCAACCTCTTGAGTAGCTAGGATTACAGGCATAAGCCTCCAGCACCCAGCTTACTAAGTGTTTTATAATAATTACTTAAAGTCTGCTCAAAGCGAACCCTATGAATAATTATTGTCTTTACATCAAGTATGTAAAATATGTACTGACTACTCTAGGTTTCTGAGCTAGTAAGTATGAGACCTAGTTTTCAAATCAACATCCGTTTAACTTCAGCACTCATGCCTTTATCTTGAATATATCATCTTGGTTCAGGGAGGGAAAAGTTACATGGGCATTCAGTAATTACTTTTGGACTGTATAAACAAAGGTACATATCTGTATACTGACAAGTAACATGTTTTTTTGCTTGTTTTAAATCCTTAGTTAGGGATCCAACCTGGGGCCTCGTGTATGCCAGGGTTGGACAAGCCAGATCAATCAGTGGCAGCTCTAGGAAAGACTGCCAAGTCTGAAGCTTAGGGGGCTTTCTCAGAGGAAAGATGAAAGCTCTACCACTGAGCTGAATCCCTTGTCCTTGATTTTTTTGAGACCAGGCTGGCCTTGAACTTGTTCCTCCCAAGTGCTGATGTTTACAAGTGAGTACCACCACATCTTGTACAGCATTTTTTGACAGGTAACTTTTTTTTGGTAGTAGTGGGGTCTGAACTCAAGGTTTTATAGTTGCTAGGCAGGCATTGTACCACTCAAGCCATCCTCCAGCTCTGTAGCATTTTTATATGCTCTATTTATTTAGCTGTAGAAAAATCTATGGAAAAACGACTTTGAAGAAAGACTAATAAAGGGAAGACCTGGGGAGGCAGTAGGGGGTTGAGATTGATTGGAATAGGTCACAAGCACATGGAAATGTAACAGATTCTCCCTTTGCTTAGCTAATGTAAGCTTTTTTTTCTAAAGGAAAACTTTTTTTACATGTGCTATTATTTAAAGAAGTAGAACACTCACATTGGTCTAAAGCTGAAGAGGCATCAGAAACACTATTTCTACTTGGTTCAAGTTTTGCATTTATACCGAGAGATATGAAGCACAAAGACCAATGTTAAAATTCTCTTGAGTAAAGTGTGTACATAGGTATTCTTGAGAAAGAGGAACTGAACTGCTCTTAAGGATATAAATGCAAAGAGGAAGTAGAGGAGGAAGAAAGGAACTGAACAGAAATAGGACAGTGAGTAGATCATGAAATATAATCTGTCTTCAGGGCTAAGGGCACTAAATAACTTATTTACTGTGGAGCTATTTAGCAATGATTATGGTAGACATTTAGAGGGCTTGTACCAGATGGTAGACATTTAACCAACTATGTTATGTTTTCTAGATCTATTTCTTTTTCTTTTTTTTTTTTTTGTCGGACATGGGGCTTGAACTCTGGGCTTGGGCGCTGTCCCTGCGCTCTTCAGCTCAAGGCGAGTGCTCTACCACTTGAGCCACAGCGCCACTTCAGGTTTTCCAGTGGTTTATTGGAAATAAGAGTCTCACAGACTTTCCTGCTGGGGCTGGCTTTGAACCGTGATCCTCAGAGATCCTGAGATCCAGCCTCCTGAGGAGCTAGGATTATAGGTGTGAGCCACCAGCGCCCGGCCTCTAGATCCATTTCTTTGTGAATTCCTATTCATCTGATGAAAAGTCAAAGTAACTTGATAAATACTACATGTATTTTTATAACTATACTGAATAAGCATATGGACACTCAGACCTTCTACTCCCAGCTCCAGCACTGTATAGCTGTTTTGTGCAAGTTTTATTAATTCTGTTTGTGTTTTTTCATCTGTAAGATGGGAATAATAACATAATGATAATATCCATCTCATAATGCTCTATGTAACATGAAGTGCTTAGCAGAGTTTCGCTTAGTGTAGGTGCCCAATAAATGTTACTCCAACTTGTTTCAGTGAGATCAAATTTAGCTTTCCTTTTAGTCTGCATTTTATGTAGTGACTGGGAAAGAAGTTCACCTTTTTTTCTTTTCTTTTTTTTTGTCTTTAATTTTACCATCAAAATAATCCATGTAAGAAGGCTGGAAAATACCAGAGAAGAATCGATCTACAGTTATGTCTTTCTATAGTTTCTACTTTTGGGATGATCACTTTGAGTCTTTGAATTCAGATGCTTAAGTTACTAGTAGATTTCATTGTGAAGAGGACTTGACTAGGGAGAGGTGGAATTTTGGGAAAGAATAGTGTCAATTATAGAAGTCCAAATAGATAAGGGCCCAACCAGGTTGGCACTGGCTAGTAGGAAGACATTGGTAACCTTTGCTTTACTATTTTGTTTTAACAGAAGCTCACTGGCATATTGGACAATCAACTCAACACCCTACCACCCTTCTCAGTCTTTTATCGAATGTGCCTTTGTGGCACTTGTCCAATGACTGCTTAAATATAAAAATTGAGTAGAGTAATAAGTCTCACAGTTTATGTCACAGCTGGTGGCATTACTTTTTAGTAAGCATGAAATACTTCTTTAGGATTATAAGCACTACAGAAGTTAATGAAATTTACTGAGAATGATGTGGATGGACTAGAAATGCAAATGCATTCCTTCTATAAACCAGTCCTGAAAACCCAAGTGGTAGAAGAGAAGTAAAATATCACTAAAAGCATTTTAGCGTTTTCTCTGTAAGAGTTTTTTTTTTTTTTTTTGCTTGTTTGTTTGCTTTCCCTGTCCTGGGGCTTGAACTCTGCGCCTGGGCTGTCCCTGAGCTCTTTTCGCTCTAGGCTCATATTCTACCATTTTGAGCCACAGCTCCATTTCTGGTTTTCTGGTGGCTAAATGGAGGTAACAGCCTCCTGAGATGAGGCTGGTGGCTCATGCCTTTAATCCCTAGCTACTCAGGAGCCTGAGATCTAAGGATCTCCGTTTGAAGCCAGCCAGGGCAGGGAAGTCTATGAGACTCATCTCCAGTTAGCCACTAAAAAAATCAGAAGTGGAACTAGAAGTGGTAGAGCGCTAGCCTTGAGTGAAAGAGCTCAGGGACAGCATATAGACCCTGAGTTCAAGCCCCACAACTGACCGAAAAAAAAGTCTCATGGACTTCCTTGCTCAGGCTGTTTTTTAAACTGTAATCCTCAGGTCTCAGCCTCCTGAGTAACTAGGATTATAAGCATGAGCCACCAGGCCGGCTACTTCTGGCTTTTACTAGCTAATCTCAGATTTTCTACTAGCTAATCTCAGATTTTCTTGCTGAGGCTGGCTTCAAACTGTGATTCTCAGATCTCAGCCTCCAGAATATCTAGGATTACAGTCCTGAGCTACTGGATAACTTGAAATTTGTCTTTCTGTATTAGACTGTTTTCAACCTGTATTGGAATATTTTCTCTGCCTCCTAGTTGGCCTCTCTATCTGATCTTCACTCCAGTATTTCTGACTTGGAAGTTTTATCTTTTTCTTCCTGGTTCCTTCACTCAGGGTTCCAGAGAGTTTAATAATTTGGATGATTGAAAGGGAAAGAATCACTTGGATTAGATATGGCTAACCCCAACTCTTTCTGATACTGCTGTCCGGTCCTTAGCCTTTATATATATTATAGCACAATGGAATTCCCAGCTTGCAAGAGTACATGCTGCTGCTGCTCACTCTCAAACCCATTTGATATTGTTCTCCTAACTAGTTTTGCTTTTCCTATCCTTGTCTTTCTAGGGACTTTATTGAATAGGAAAAAAAATAAAAGAGCATTTCACCCCTTTCTGCCTCAACTTCATTTTTTATTCCTATTTTTTCCCTTTAAGAAGTTAAAACTGGGGCTGGGAATATGGCTCAGTGGTAGGGTGCTTGAAGCCCTGGGTTTGATTCCTCAGTACCACATAAATAAAAAAGCTAGAAGTGGCACTGTGGTTCAGGTGGTTAGAGTGCTAGCCTTGAGCAAAAGAAGCTCAGGGACAATGGCACACACACACACCCGCCCAAGCCACACACACCAATGGCACACACACACACACCCCAAGCCCCCCCACACACACCCCAAGCCACACACACACACACCAAGCCACACACACCCCAAGCCAGGCTCTGGTGGCTCATACCTGTAATCCTACCTACTCAGGAGGCTGAGATCTGAGGATCACAGTTCAAAGCCAGCCCCAGCAAGAAAGCTCCTGAGACTCTTATCTCTATTTAGCCACCAGAAAACTGGAAGTGGCACAGTGGCTCAAAATGGTAGAGCACTAGCCTTGAGCTGAAGAGCTCAGGTATAGGGCATAGGCCCAGAGTTCAAGCCCCACAACCACCACCAACAACAAAAAAGAAAAACTACTAGAAGTTACTCATATGGTATTAAGTCCACTCTTCTGTCATTTGACAGATATTGAATGCTTATTAGAACTAATCCAGGCACTAATCATATAAACAGCAAAGACAAAACAAAAAACCTCCTCCCCCAGTGACATTTAAATTCAAGAAAGGAGGAGAGAGGCAAAATGTCTAGAAGTTAGAATTGTTAAATGCCTTGGAGAAAACTGAGGCAGGAAATAGGCATAGGAAGTGTGTATGTGTTTGGAGAATAATTGGGAGAAGTCAATTTGCTGCTTCAAAATGATCAAGGAATTCAAAGTGGAAGAAGGCTGGCAGTATACATTTATGGGTAAATGGTAACTTTAATGTAAAGTTAAAAATTTTAATAATACATCAGGATATCATATTTAAGAAAAAGGTTTATTTAATACTATTATTATTTGGTTTTTACTTAGCAGATAACCATACACACACACACACACACACGTTTGTTCAGTTCACTTTTACCAGAAATCCAGTGCACAATGTAAGCCCAGAGCAGAAGCTTTGTCAAATGGTTTAGTATAATTATCTTTGTGTGTGTGTGTGTCTGTGTGTGTGTGTGTGTGTGTGTGTGTGTGTGGTTAATTGGAGGTCAGAGTCTCACAGACTTTCCTATATAGGCTGGCTTCAAACCTTGATCCTCAGATCTCAGCCTCCTGAGTAGGTAGGATTACAGGCATGAGCTACCTCTGCCTGGCTCATTAATATTTTTGTAGCTCTCCTTCCAGATAGACATACATTCGTTCATTCATTCATTTATTGTCGGTCGTGGGGCCTGAACTCTGGGCCTGGGTGGAATCCCTCAGCCCTTCAGCTCAAAGCGAGCACTCTACCACTTGAGTCACAGCGTCACTTCAGGCTTTTTCTGCTTATGTGATGCTGAGGAATTGAACCCAGAGCCTCATGCATGCAAGGTAAGCACTTTACCACTGAGCCACCTTCTCAGCCCCTAATGTGTAACATTTATTGAGCCTTTATATTTATAAGTTCATTTAGTCTTTTGTAGGAACTATTGTTACTCATTTTTAAGTTGAGAAAATTGAGCAAGGACTTACTTAGTATTTGCCCAGTTTATACAGCTATAAGTGGTAGGCTTAGGATATGAACTTAGTTTAACCTTGATCCTGTGTTTATAACCCTTACTTATCTTGCTTCTGTAACACTAAGGTAGTTTATAAATTTTGTTCAAATTTTGCTATAATTAACATTTCTGTAGCTGTATTTGGGTTTACCTCAGTCTTAAGTTTCTCTACTTAAAATTGAGAAAATAACTTTGAAACTGGTCTTTGAAAGTTAGTGAAGGGAGAGAGGGAAAAGTCTAGAGTGAGAGGTGGAAATTTCCCATTCTGGTTAACAGTGAGTTGTTTACAGTGGTTTTGAGGATTATTAACTTTGTCTTTGGGAAAGCCTGAGGAATAAATCGTGTGTGTGTGTGTGTGTGTGTGTGTGTGTGTGTGTGTGTGTGTGTGTGTGTGTGTGTGTGTGTGTGTGTGTGTGTGTGTGTGTGTGTGGAATAAATCCTGTGTGTGTGTTTTGTGTGTGTGTAGATAGATATAGATACAGATTTTTTTTTCCAGTTCTGGGGCTTGAACTCAGAGCCTGGGCACTGCCCCTGAACTGCTTTTACTTAAGGCTAGCACTCTACCACTTGAGCCACAGCGCCACTTCTAGCTTTTTCTGTTTATATGGTACTGAGGAATTGAACTCAGGGCTTCATGCTTGCTAGACAAGCACTCTACCACTAAGCCACATTCCCAGCCCTGGAGTATGTATATATTTTTATTGTATCTGGAATGTTTGAATCTAGAAGGTTTCTTCTGGATTCCGTATCTCCTATAAAATAGCTAAATTTCTCTTCTGACTACCCTGTTTTACTAATATAATGTAAGAAGTTGAATAGTCTTGTCATCATCTTGGTAATATTTTAAGAAGCCCAGGGAAGTTTGGTGACTTGGTGGGTAAGGCCTCTGGAAGCCTTTGCTAGAAGTCTCAGAGAACAAGTCTTTGGAGATTTTGGGTTTTAGTCATACTTTTTCTAGTATCTTAACACATTTGATTAGACCTTAATTTGTTTTCTTTTGAGCTTTGATTATACTTCTGATTTCTGTTCTAGCTTTTATAGGAGTCTGTTAATTTACTAGTTTACTTCGGAGATATACTCCTGTCTAGTCTTAAAGAAAGCAAGTACTTTACCTGATAATGTAATTTGTTAGTCATTTAATGTATTTTTCTAAGTCTTTTCTCCTTTACTTAATTTTTTAAAAAATAATTAAAATTCAGTTTCCAAAGTTGTTTCTTTTTGTTATTTATATCAGTTTTATTTAGTTTGCCTTCTTCAAAATAGTTTGTTTTTAATGTTAAAAAGGAGCTATGAAAATGTTGTAGTGTGATTTATTTTGCTCTAGTGTTTTTTGAGTGGCTGTGGTCCTGAGACCCTCCTACGATGACCCTAGGATGGTGTTATCAGTGATATAAAAGTACCTATGAGGGCTGGGAACCTGGTTCAAGTGGTAGAGCTCCTGCCTTGTAAGCATAAGGCTCTGAGTTCAAACGCCAAAGTACCATCACCGAAAATAAAGTAAATAAGTAAACCTTAGCATGTAAAGATTTATAGTGTAGGGTTTGGAACTTTGTAAGTATTTAGTGACTACTGGCTCTTATTATTAATTTCATAAGGATAAAATATATATTTGTATCCTAACATACATTTTAAATGGTCAGAACATAGGAAGCTCTCATGTGGTCAGGTGAATTTGTTTTTTTTAAGAAGTAGCTTCATTAAGATCTAGTTCACATACATGAATTTGATTTTAAGGAGCAGCATAATACTTGACTCAGTATATTCCCTCATTGTTAAACAGTGGTATTATTTTCAGTTTTTCTATTATTGCTAATGTTGATGTATCTTTGTAAATAAGGCATTTCTCATATTTAGTTTCATTTCCTTTTGACAGCTTCCCAGAAGTGAAATTATTGGCTTAAAGGACATGAATGTTGGTGGGATTCCTAATGCATTTCCTAATTGCCTTCAGAAAAGTGATACCATTTGTACTCCCCTAGGCCTTGTCTAGATGCATCCAGTTCTTAGGTTTGTGAGCTCTGGATATTAGCCAAGGTGCTTTTTTTTCTGTGTATCTATGTGTGTTTGTTTGTACTGAGTTTGAGTTCAGAGCCTCACACCTAATAGATGGTTACTCTTTTACTTGTGTTGATTATTTTTGGGATATGATTTCATTTTATACCCAGGTTGGCCCTGCTGCAGCTCTCTTATTTGTGTTTTCTCACATCACTAGGATGAGAGATATGTACCATATTGTCCTTCAATTTTTTTGGCCTAGGCTGACCTAAAACTAAGTTCTCCAAATTTCAGTTTTCAAAGTAGCTAGTATCACAGAGCCACTATATTCAGCTTGATTATTTTTTAAGCTAGTAAGTTTGTAATCAGAAGCAACACAAAACTTTATTTTCATTTTCTTAGTAGTGATGTTAACATTTATTAGCCAGTTTTTTTGTTTTGTTCTGTTCTGTTTTGTTGTTGTTGGTGGTGGTGGTGGTGTGGGACTTGAACTCAGGCTCTGTCCTTGAGCCTTTTTGTGCTAGTGCTCTCCCACTTGAGCCACAGTGCCACTTGCCATTTTTGAGTGGTTAATTGGAGGTGGAGTCTCATGGGGATTTTTCTGCCCAGGCTGGCTTCAAACCAGGATCCTCAGCTCTCAGCCTCCTGAGTAGCTGGGATTATAGGTGTGAGCCACTGGTGCCTGGCTTATTAGCCAGTTTTATTTCTTCTTTGGCAAATTATTTGAGGTTATTCTCCTTATCTATTTTAATAGTTTTCTATATTAAAAAGTGGGTGGCTAGCTGGGAGCTGAGATATGAAGATCAAGGTTCAAAGCCAGTGTGGGCAGGAAAATCCATGAGATTCTTACTGCAATTATCTACCAGAAAACTGGGAGTAGTGCTGTGACTCAAAGAGGTAGAGTGCTGACCTTGAGCAAAAGAGCTTAGGGACAACACCCAGGCCCCAAGTTCAAGTCCCAAGACTACCACCAACAACAAAAAAGTGTGGTTATCACCTGTGGTGTGATTTTTATTGCCCCCTCCATTTATTACTTACCTTCTAATTTTGTCTTCAAAGAAATTTAAAATATTTATATAGAAGGATATGTTTATTCTTTCCCTTTCCTTTGTGTTTTCTTATAGACCTTCAAAACTAAAACCCATATTTCAAAGAAGCAATATCATCTGAACCCTTTTCCCAATATATTTTTTATTCAAGTCGGGAAATAGTTTTGCTTTAGTATTTGCTCCTGATGTGAGTAATATAGTTGGCTCCCCTCAGCCCTCCTTTCAGTGGTGGAGGCTGAGTCACATGCTATTCTTAGGGGTGCTTTTTCCTCTTTGTGTAGGTGAATTGTCTTGTTTAGAATATTGACTGATTCTTTTAAAATTGGTTTGATCAAAAGCCTGAAGAATATAAATACTAGTTAATTTAGTATTAGTTTATTATTTTTGTTCTTTAATGTAATTCTCAATTTATTTGGTATTTCTTTGTAGGCTAAACTTAACATTTATAGAAGTCCAAGCTTCTTAATTGTGAATATCTTATAGAAGTTCAAGCTTGTTATTATTATTATTTTTTTTTTTTTTTTGCCAGTCATGGGGCCTGAACTCTGGGTCTGGGTGCTGTTCCTCAGCTCTTCAGCTCAAGACTAGCGCTCTACCTCTTGAGCCACAGCGCCACTTCTGGCTTTTTCTGCTTATGTGGTACTGAGGCCTCATGCATGCAAGACAAGCACTCTACCACTGAGCCACCTTCTCAGCCCCAAGCTTATTATTTATTAAATACCTTACACTAAAAATCTAAGTGTCAAATACAGAATTAAGAACTAAATTTGTGTAGAGAAATTACCTTCTTTGAAGCTTTTAGGTCCCAATGTGCTTTGTATTTTTAGGGCAATTATTCCTGAAGAGTATCTTTATTGCCCCCAAATGTTGGTTTATATGAGGAAAACATTCGTAATATTAATATCAATATTAATATTGCTGGTTCTGGGGCTTAAACTTGGGGCCTGGGAACTCTTTTTGTCAAGACTAGAATTCTGCCACTTGAGCCATGCTGCACTTCTGACATTTTGGTAGTTAATTGGAAATAAAAGTCTCAGACGTTCCTGTCTGGACTGGCCTTGTACTGTAATCCTCAGATCTCAGTCTCCTGAGTAGCTAGGCGTGAACCATTGGTGCCTAATGGAAAACATTCTTATTAATAATTGTTACAACTGTAATTTATTTCAGTGAAATAAAGTTAATAACTAATTGAAAATTAGGTTAATAGTTGTAATGGCCATCATTTATGTGAATCTTCCACAGTGCCCTATGTGTTGCAGTCATGCATGTTCTACAAACCTTTAGGTATGGCTATTTCACACACTAATAGATTAGGAAATTGAAGCTATATAATGTGTAAGTCCATTGATATGAGAAGTTAATTACACTGGGATTCAAAGATTGGTTGGGTGATCTCTTTTCAGCCTGTTTGTCCTCCATGCAATTGAAAGCATGCTGAACTCTCAGGGGCTTATGCTTAAAAATATTTTAGTAAGCCAGGTGCTGGTGGCTTACACCTATAATTTTAGCTACTCAGGTGACTGAGATCTACTGATTGAGGTTTAAAACCAGCACAGGCAGAAAAGTCCAGTGGACTCCTATCTCCAGTGTACTGCCTAAAACTAAAAGTGGAGCTGCGGCTCAAAGTGGCAGAGTGCTAGCCTTGAGCAGAAATCTTAGGGACAGTTCCCAAGTCCTGAGTTCAAGCCCCATGATCTAAAATTAAAATTTTAAAAATAGTATCTAACTATGAGTATGGGCACTAGGAGACATATTTATAGGAGCTCACAGTGTAAATAGGGATGGGTAGGCATGAAAACAAAAGTTACACTACTGGGTGTTATGTAGGGATTGCGCGCGCGTGTGTGCGATAGGACTTGAACTCAGGGCTGTCCCTGAACTTTTTTGCTCAAGGCTACCTAGTGCTCATCACTTTGAGCCACAGCACCACTTCCAGTTTTCTGGTGGTTAATTGGAGTAAGAATGTGGCTTTGAATGGCAGTCCTCAGATCTCAGCCTCCTGAGTACTAGAATTACTGTCATGAGCCACCAGTGCCCAGCAGTGTATAGTTTAATGAGGTAAGTACAAGGTAAAATAGAATGTGGCAAAGGAAGCTTTCTTTTTATTTTCTTTTTTTTTTGGGTCCCGTTGTGGGCCTGAGCCTGGGCGCTGTCCCTCAGCTACTCAGCTCAAGGCTAGCACTCTACCACTTGAGCCACAGTGCCACTTCCGGCTTTTTTCTTTTTGCTTATGTGGTGCTGAGGAATGGAACCCAGGGCCTCAGGCATGCAAGACAAGCGCTCTACCACTGAGCCACCTTCCCAGCCCTGGAAGCTTTCTTAAGTGGAAATGTCCTATAGGTACAGAGGAGAGGAAGCATGGAAATAAGATGGAGCTGGGGTAGAAGGGAATTATTTCAGGCCTTTAAAGATAGGCAGAAAATAGATTCTTAAAGTACATTGTATGAAATGTGATGGATGTTAGGTGGTTTAGTATAAATCAACAGTTTTGTTGAGATACAATTCACTTACCATAAAATTGACCTTTCTGAAGTTTATAATTCAGTGTTTGGTTAACTTACATATTCACAGAGTTGTGCAGCCATTACAACTACCTAGTTTTAGAACATTTTCTTCATTCTAAAAAGAACCTCATGTAGCTGTTTCTCTGGACTTTAGTGGCTGTATGCAGCCACTAATCTACTTTGTTTCTATGGATCTGCCCATCTAAGATATTTCATACAGATGTAGTTATAGGATATGTGGTCTTCTTTGGCTTGTTTCTTTAACTTAGCATTTTGACGTTAAGATTCAACTATGTTAGCTGGGCACAGGTGGCTCATGCCTGTAATCCTAGCTATTTAGGAGGCTGAGATCTGAGGATCGAGGTTCAAAGCCAGCCTGGGCAAGGAAAGTCCGTGAGACTCTTATCTCCAATAAACCACTAGAAAACCGGAAGTGGCGCTGTGACTCAAGTGGTAGAGCACTCGCTTGCCTTGAGCTAAAGAGCTGAGGGACTGGGCTGGGAAGGTGGCTCAGTGGTAGAGCGCTTGTCTTGCATGCATGAGGCCCTGGGTTTGATTCCTCAGCACCACATAAGCAAAAAGAAAAAAGCCAGAAGTGGCGCTGTGGCTCAAGTGGTAGAGTGCTAGCCTTGAGCTGAAGAGCTGAGGGACAGCGCCCAAGCCTAGAGTTCAGGCCCCATGACCGGAATAAAAAAAAAAAGAGCTGAGGGATGGTGCCCAAGCCCAGAGTTCAAGCCCTATGACAAAAAAAAAAAAAAAAAAAAAGATTCATCTATGTTGTAAATGTACTTCATTTTAATGGTGATTAGTGTTTGTTTTGGTGATACTTGGATTTGAATGTTAGGCTGGTGTTCTGCTACTGAGCCTTCCTCTAGCCCTGTTTTTCACTTGTTATGTTTAGATTAGGGTCTTGCTTCCTGTCTGGGCATAGGTGACCCCCACCTACCATCACATCCAACTTCCATTCGTGACAATGGAATCTCCTGAGCTTTCTTGCCCAAGTTGACCTGGAACTGTGATACTTCCAGTCTCAGCCTCCTATATAGTTTAGATTGACAGGCATGTGCCACTAAGCCCAGCATGGCTTGAAAAGGGGTTTTGTGAACTTTACTGCTTGGACTAGCCTTGAACTGCAGTTTTTACCAATCTAGTAACTAGAAGTAGCTAGAATTACAGGCATGAGCCACCTTCTCTCAGTTGTAAATAGTGTTCTCATGGATTGATGCATAAGCAGTAAAAGCCAGAAGTGGCATTGGGGTTCAAGTGGTAGAGTGCTAGCCTTGAGCTGAAGAGAGCTGAGGGACAGTGCCTAGGCCCAGAGTTCAGGCCCACGACCAGAAAAAACAAAAACAAGAATTTTTGAACACTTTTAAGGTTACAGAAAAATTAGATTGAACAGAGTTCCCATATATTTTTTACTTACCCCTCTCATAAGTTTTCCTATTATAAACATACTCCATTAGTAGGGTACATTCCTTACAAATTATGAACCAACATTGGTGTGTTATTATTAACTAATGATGATGCTTTAGTCTCTTTTGTTTTTACTTAATGCCCTTTTTCTGTCTGAGGATCTTATCTAGGATCCCACATTACTTTTATTTGTCCTGACTCTGTAGGCTCCTCTTAGTTATCACTGTCCTTAGACTTCCTTTGTATTTGTTGAGTTGAACAGTTTTGAAGAGTAGTTGGTCACCTGTATTTTAGATGTGTCCTGTTGGAAATTGGTGTTTTGTCCTGATTGGATTGAGTTAATGGGATTGAGTTAATGGGATTAATCACAGTGGTACAGTGCCATTTTAATTATGTCACATAAGGGTATACACAGCTATGCTTTAAGACTGGCGATATTGACTTGTGGTCACGTGGCTGAAATGGCATTTGTTGGAGTTTTCCTCTTTAAAGTTACACTTCTTCTCTCCTGTCTATTCTGCCTTTCCTTCTTATGGACTCTGATGCAGTCTTCAAGACCAGAGCAATGAAAAGGGTAGACATTACTAGACACTGCAGGTGTGATGGTGATAATGAAGAGTGGCAAAAAAAGTTTGGTTCCCACAATTGTTTCTCTACTTCGAACTAATGAGCCAGGTGCCAGTGGCTCATGCCTGTAATCCTAGTTACTCTGGAGGTTGAGATTTGAGGATCGAAATTTAAAGCCAGTCCTGTTAGGGAAGTTAACCATCAAACTCTAAATCACATAGATAGTAGAACAATAAATAGGCCTATTTGTGATTTGAGACTTAGTGTGAGACTTTGTTTTTGGTTTGTTTTTTGTTTTCAGTAAGACAGGATACTGGGATATAATTGTGGCTCAGTGGTAGATTATCTAGTAGTCATGTAGCCCTGAGTTAAAACTCCAGCATCACCAAAAAATAGTACAATTCAATACTTAGTAATCATTGACATATTTTGCATAAAAATAAGGACATTAGTACAATAAAATGTACCCTAAAAGGGAAATGCAATAAGGTGGATAAAAAGCATTAAGAAACTGAATAGTTGTATGCACTAGTAGCCCAGGCTACTTTCGAGACTAGAGTAGGAAGCCCATTGACATCAGAAGTTCAAGGCTTACTCTGGCAACATAGTGATATGCAAACCCCCCCCCAAAAAAAAAGCATTAATAATGTATAATATCCGTAGCTAGAAGATTATTATCTACCAATACAATATTTATTATTGTAATTTGTTTAAAATAATCTGTGGAAAGACTTGAGTCTTGTTTTTAACAACATCGGGCTTTTTTTTTTTTTTTCTTCAGGGCTAAGGTCTAAACTCGGGCCCTGAAAGGGTCAGGTGGGAGGGGATATAGTTGTCGAGATGAGAGGGAAGGCACGGTAGGGGAAAAACAAAGGAAAAACAAAGCAACAATGCTTGATAAGAAATTACTCATTACCTTGCTCATGTGATTATAACCCCTCTGTACAGTATTTTCACAATAAAAAAACTTATTTAAAAAATAAATCCCCAATGCTGATACTGGTTTTTTTTTTCTTTGTTTTGTTTTTTTGGTGGTATTGGAGTTTGAACTCAAGGTCTTAACATTTGCTAGGCAGGTGTTTTACTGTTGAGCTATTACTCTAACCCTCTTTATTTTGAGGTAAGCTAGTATGACCTGCATGCAGTGCTATACTCAGCTTCTTCCATTGAGAAGGAGTCTCATGAACTTTCTGCACAGGCTGGCCTGGATCCTGATCCTTCTGATTTCAGCTTCCCTCATAGCTGGGATTATTGGGGCATTCCACGTTGCCTGTTAGCTGAGAGAGGTTTTGTGAGCATTTTCCCAGGTTGATCTAGAACTGCTGTTCTCCTGATCTCAGGCTCCTGAGTAGCTAGAATTATAGCCATGTGCCACTGTGCCCAGCTAACATTAGACATTTTAAAATGTAGTCAAAGGAAATGGTAGTCAAAGGAAACATTAAGTGCTCTGCTTTTGTATATACCATTTACCTATCCTACAATGCTTTCCCTCACACTCATTGATTTAACAAGTGTCTTGATATGTAGGGCTTAAGCTAATTTGAATGTACAGGCCTGATTGATTCATGGGATTACATGTGGCTTTCTTTTTAGCTTGAAAAGAAGAGACATTTGTGCATAGTTATTTGGGAGCCCAGGAGCTTAAAGATTTTCTTGGCCCTGCCTTTGGATTTTTATCTCAGCCTAATGAAGAGAGGAAAAGAAAAGGCTGCAAAAACAAAACCTGTATTTTCTCAGCTCCTTTTTTTCCTGATTCTAAATTTATTAATGTCTTCATTCATCCCTGCTACCATTTGTGAACTTTAATTTCTTAAGCTAGAAATGTCTGTGCCATGACCCAACTATTCCCAAGGGTGTCTAATCCTAATTAAATTAGATAATTTCCCTTTCCACTCCCTTTTGGAAATTTACTTTTTCAGTTTTCCTGTATAAATAGTTTTGTTCTCCTATCTAAAAAGTAAAGTTTTATGGTAAACCTTCCTTTTCTTAAAAATTCCTCCCCCTTCCATCCTTCATTCCCCTCCTCTAACAAGATAAATCTTGAGTCACCTACACTTTACTGCCCCTTTACTGCCTAATCCACTTTAGTTTGACTTTTGCAGCCACCACTCAATGACAGATTGCCAAACTAATAGTTTAAAATGTCTTGATTGTGAGACATTTGGCCATGATAACTATCTTCTTGAAACTCTTAACTCTTTGTCCTGATTTCTTCTGTTTCTGTTCTTCTCTTTTTCTTTTCTTTTCTTCTTTTTTTTTTTTTGTCTGTCATTCGGCTTGAACTCTGGGCCTAGGCGCTGTCCCTCAGCTCTTCAGCTTGAGGCAAATGCTCTGCCACTTGAGCTATAGTGCATTTCCAGTTTTCTGGTGGTTTATTGGAGATAGGAGTCTCACAGTCTTTCCTGCCCGGGCTGGCTTTGAACGGTGATGCTCAGATCTCAGTCTCCTGAGTAGCTAGGATTACAGGTGTGAGCCACCGGCGCCCCGCTAGTTATATACTTATTTTTTACCTCCCTTCATCAAAACTGTGTAATAAGTACATAAACAAATTGGGTTTATTATATAAGAAGTAAGAGCGGGGCACTGGTGGCTTACGCCTGTAATCATCAGTCCTGTATTACTATTAGTTGTGTTTAAATAGTTGCATGATCTGTTTTATTTCCCTGATCTTAATTTTGTGTAAATCTGCCTCTTCCAAAGCAAATGATAGACAAAAAGTAACACAATAATGTACTTAATTGCAGGGATGATGTGAAAAATTTAGGTTTGTTGATAGGTGGCATGGGTGTTGGGAGGTATTATGTGATAAATGAATCAAGTACTCGCAATACAGTGCTGAGTTCTGTGCAGCCTTAGCATATGTGGTTTTCCTCAGAAGTGGTTCTCCTTAGAACCGTAGACATACAGATACCATGGGTCTCATGTACATTCTTTTCCTAGGATAATGTCATTCACTGGCATAATTACAATTATTCCCAGTCTCTGTTGACTACCAAATCTGAGTATGTAATGCAAATGGAGTTCTTACTGTCTCTGGATGTCTTTGTAAGGCTGTCAGGTTAGATATGTTCACAATTGAACATTCTCTTGCTTATCTTACAAGTCTAAAATCCACATCCATATTTTCTTAGAGCTTCTGTCTTGGTTAATGTTACTTCTCTAGTGGTGATTAACTCATTTAAAAATATGATCGGATAAAAAGAAGCCGGGCTCTGGTGGCTCATACCTGTAATCCTAGTTATTCAGGAGGCTGAGGATTGTGTTTCAAAGCCAGCCTGGGCAGGAAAGTCCATGACACTTTATCTCCAGTTAACCACCAGAAAACTGGAAGTGGTTCTGTGGCCCAAAGTAGTACAGTACTAGCCTTGAGCTAAAGAACTCAGGGACAACACCCATGCCCATAGTTCAAGCTCCATGACCAACAAAAAGAAAGAAAGAAAAGAAAAAAAAAGAGAAAGAAAGAAAGGAACCTTATAAGACGAAACTTCAGTATATGAGACAGAAAAGCGGAGTTGTCTTCATTATAATTGGTATATCTTCTTAGTCTGCATTCATTCTCTGCATCACCTGTTTTATCTCCTGGATATTTCCAGAACTCCAGGGAGCACAGTTGGAAGATTTATGGGTTTCTTTTTCTTTCTTTTTGATGGTATTGGGGTTTGTACTCAGTGCTTCATGCTTGCTTTGCTTCGCTTATCTGGCTCATGCTCTATCACTTGAGTCACAGCTCCAGAATTGTTTTTTTGCTGATATTTTGGAGATGGCGTCTAGAGAATTCAGGCTGCTTCAAACCAAAATCTATTAGATCTCAGCTTCCTGAGTAGATGGGATTGCAGATGTGAGCCACCATGCCTGGTTAAAGAGTAATGGGTTTCTTAAAAATTTAAGATTAAGTGAATAATTTTGAAATCACGTTCATATCAGTGTCTTTGAATAGCAGTGTATTATCGTCATTATAGGCTAGGTATTTTCAAACAGTTCTTCCCTAAGGCTCAAAAACTTCCTATATAACAGTGCCTAACTATATACTTTACAATGTTGTTTACTTGGAGAACATACAGAAAGTTGGAAGGTAGAAGAATAAAATTGGTAGTGTCCGACGATGGGTATATCAGACCTTTGATGTCTGATGCCATTAACCATTGTGATCACAATTAGCTTCTTTTGTTTACCACACAGTTTTGTGGTCAAATATAATAAATGAAGCCTATGGTGTCTCACCCTTATAATCTAGCCTACTTGGTTGGAAAGCTAAGAATGGAAGGATTGTGGCTTGAGGCCAGTCTGGGGAGAAAAGTTCACAAAACTCCTCAACTCCAAACAGTCAGACTGCCTATAATCCTAAACTATGTGGGAGGCTGAGATTGGGAGCATCATGGTTCCAGGTCAGCCAAGACAAAAGTCTTGAGACTGCATTTCTGCAGAGGGAAGCTGAACATTGTGGGATGTACCCATCATCCCAGCAACCATGAGAATTATAAAAGAAGTAGATCAAAGCACACACGTGCTTGGATAGCAAATAACTAGTTAAAATGGCTGGAGGAGTGGCTCAGCAGTAGAGAACCTTCCTAGCAAGCACACAGCCCTGAGCTCAAACCCCAGTACTATCAAAAGAAAATGTAATAGATGAAGAATGTTGCAACATGAAAAAAATGGTATAAAATGAAATAATGCTGTAATTCGAAATAAATAATATGTAACAACAAATGATATAATATGAGGAAGGAGCTGTCCTCTTATAAATAAATGAATTTACCAATTTTCTGTTGCTAAATAAACATGAAATACAGTCATATTTCTAAGCCCAGAGTTCAAGCCCTACACCAACAAAAAAACAAAAACAAAACAAAACAAAAAAACAGGATTAGATTCTTGAGGACACTGAATTCTCTGATAACAGTACTAACACTCCCTGGCAGCTAGTTGACTAGTTCTGGTGACAACTTCTACAACAATGTTGTCATCATATCCCTGTGTGTCTGTGTTTGTAAACTATTATTTAAAGGATTTGGAAAAATAGATGAGATGTTGAATGGTCTTTTAATATAAACTGCAATATTATGATCCATGGTTTTGATTAATAAGATATTAGTATAAATTTGTGAGGCTTCTACTCTCCTTGACTGAAGAGATTTCTTTTGGAACAAATATTAAATTTTGAATTTCTTTTGTGTGCTCTTACTGGGGCTTGAATTCAGGGCTAGGGCACTGTTCCTGAGCTTTTTTGTTCAAGGCTAATGCTCTACTACCTGAGCCACAGCTCCAATTACGGCTTTTTTGGTTCTTAATTGGAGTTAAGAGTTTCGTGGCGTTCCCTGCTTTGGTGGGCTTTGGTACCCTATTCTCAGATCTGCCTCTTGAATAGCTAGAATTACAAGTCACTGCCCAGCTGAATTTTGAGTTTATTCACAGTCAAGTAATGAATTCAGGTTTCAAAAAAAAATGCTGCTCTTGCGATTCCTAGATTATGCAAGCTTTTTAATACATATGATGTCAGGTAATACACTGGATTATGATTAATACTTTAAAAAATAGTAGGGACTGGGAAGGTGGCTCAGTGGTAGAGTGTTTGCCTTGCATGCTCGAGGCCCTGGGTTCAATTCCTCAGCACCACATAAGCAAAAAGAAAAAAGCCGGAAGTGGCGCTATGGCTCAAGGGGTAGAGCGCTAGCCTTGAGCTGAAGAGCTGAGGAACAGCGCCCAGGCCCAGAGTTTAGGCCCCATGACCGGACCCAAAAATAAAATAAAATAAAAAATAGTACCGCAAAATACTTTTATGGGGAGGAATCTGAGACTTGGAAATGTTTAGATAACTTTTCCATTGTCACAACTACGAAAGTAGCAGGAGTGGATATGGACACAGACTATTAATCTTCAAAAATTCTTCTGTGCTAGATCATAGTGCTTTTTAGCATATTATGTATATATTTTAACATTTTCTCTGTGTGTGTGTCTGTCTGTGTGTGTGTCTGTGTGTGTTTTCCTGGAAGTCAAACCCAGGGCTTCATGCCTACCAGGAATGTGCTTTACCATTGAGTTCCCAGGCCTCTTTTAGACAGTTTTTTGTTGTTGTTGTTGTTTGTTTTTGTTGGTTATGGGGCCTGACCTCTGGGCCTGGGGACTGTTCCTCAGCGCTTCAGCGCAAGGCTAGCACTCTACCACTTGAGCCACAGCGCCACTTGCCACTTCTGGCTTCTTCTCTTATGTTGTGCTGAGGAATCAAACCCAGGATCTCAAGCATGCAGGGCAAGCACTCTACCACTAAGCCACCTTCCCAGCTCCTGTTTGTTTTGTTTTGTTTTTTAAGTTTGGAAAGTTTAAACAGTTGTACTGTGTTTATTTTAGATAAATGTTTCTTGTTTGGGGATTTTCTAAAAATGAGCATTATGGATTTTTATGAACTTAATTTGTACTGTTGATTTTTTTCAAGTAAATTCTTTAAGGCTTTCTTGCTCATAGCAGAGCATGCCTCCAGCATGGCCCTTTGCTGGCTAAATGGACATGGAATCTTGTAGTTTTTTCTGCCCAGTATGGCTTTGAACTTTAGTCCTTCAGATATAGCCCCCTGAGGAGCTATAATTACAGACATGAAACACAAGCACCCAGTTTTCAGATAAATTTTTACCTACATATAACAACACTTCCTTTCTCCTAAGTTGATTTCTATAAGAATGTGAGTTTGGGCCAAGAGTTTCTTTACTCTGTTATTTGCTGTGAAATATGTGATTGTTTCTTTTAATTAGGGGTTTAAGGCAAGCACGATTATTGAACAAAGTCTCCTCCCTTTCCCCAAAAGTAAATTTTGCCTGTGCAGCAGAAGCTCTGCATTGTTTTCTGTTGGAAATGTGAGTTGTTGAAAGGGACTGACATTTTTACTCCTTAGCTAAGGCCACTAAGCTAAGCTGTCATATGCCCTTGTTCTGTTTTTAATAACACCATATTTTTATGTTACAGATGGCTGAGAGCTAGCAAGGAAAATTCAGGACCATGATGATGGCTCAGTTTCCCACAGCTATGAATGGTAAGCAACTTTGTACTTGTGGCAGGATAAGAAAGATAGGAAAGAAAGATATCTTTTTTCTTTTTTTTAATTAAGTTTTTTATTGTGAAAATACTGTACAGAGGGTTTACAGTTACATGAGCAAGGTAATGAGTACATTTCTTATCCAGCGTTGTTGCCTCCTCCTTTGTTTTTCCCCTACCATCCCTTCCCACCTCCTCAGCTACACCCCCTATCCCACCCACCTTATTTTTTCTTATGACAGAGATTCAAAATGTTTTTTTTTGGGGGGGGTCGTGGGGCCTGAACTCTGGGCCTGGGCACTGTCCCTCAGCTCTTCAGCTCAAAGCTAGTGCTCTACCACTTGAGCCACAGCGCCACTTCCGGCTTTTTTTCTTTTTGCTTATGTGATGCTGAAGAATCAAACCCAGGGTCTCAGGCATGCAAGGCAAGCGCTCTACCATTGAGCCACCTTCCCAGCCCCTCAAAATGGTTTTATAGATACTTTTCCTTAACCTTATGAATGCAAATTTAAAGTATTCTTGTTGAAAATACTGAGAATGTATTTCAGAACACTGCATATATATCTATTGTTAAAATATTATGCAGTGAATCCCACATCTCAATGTAAGCAGGCTATGCAGTATCATCTGAAATATGTATTTGGCATTGGAAAGTAAAAATAACCTAAAGATATGTTATGTTTTATGAATATAACCTAAAAGGCAGAGTACTATTAGGTGAATATTAAAGATGTTGGTAGGTAGCATAGGACAGTTGCAAACCGACAAAGCCAATGCAGATTCACTTAATAGTACACATAGAAGACGAACTTTTCTCTTTAAAGAGAACTAGGCATGTCTGCTTATATACTTGTTTAAACTGAAATATTTTAAAAGAAAATGTTGAGGTAATTTAGATAATAAAAAGTTTTAAAAGCCTTTTTTTCCAATTCTACTTATAATTCTTTCCTCAGATACATACTAACTACTCTTAATATGTCTGAAGTCACACTGTATATCACATAGAGTTGAGATAATACATTTTTAAATCACTGAAGAAGTATAAATACAGAGTTTTAAATTTTGTGTATATTTCATTAGCTAATTGTCAGTAAATATGGGAAATAGGAAATAATGTCATTAATTTTTTAACATTTAAGTTAAAAATGGTAACATCAGAGAACAGTTTTCGCCGGGTGCTGGTAGCTCACGCCTGTAATCCTAGCTATTCAGGAGGCTGAGATCTGAGGATCTCGGTTCAAAGTCAGCCCGGGCAGGAAAGACCATAAGACTCCTATCTCCAATAAACCACCAGAAAACCGGAAGTGGCGCTGTAGCTCAAGTGGTAGAGTGCTTGCCTTGAGCTGAAGAGCTGAAGGACAGTGCTCAGGCCCAGAGGTCAAGCCCCATGACCGACCAAAAACAGAACAGTTTTCATTAGTGCCAGTACTGGGGTTTCACTTTCTCCCTCAGCTTTTTTACTGATTAAAAAAAAGCTTAAAATCAGCATATTGTGGCCCAAGCATGCACTTAGGCAGGAAGCTACACCCTCTCTCAAAAAAGAACTGAAGGAAGTAGAGCTGTGCTCAAGTGGGAGGGGAGTGGGGAGAATGATGGAAGGAGTGATATTAATCAAGATTCATTATACTTATAGACTGACATGTTCAATTGTAACTTCTTTATACAACTAAAAATAATTAAAATGTATTTTAAAAAATAATTGGAGGCTGGGAATGTGGCTTAGTGGTAGAGTGCTTGCCTAGCATGCATGAAGCCCTGGGTTCAATTCCTCAGTACCACATAAACAGAAAAAGCCAGAAATGGCACTGTAGCTCAAGTGGTAGAATGCTAACCTTGAGTAAAAGAAGTTCAGGGGCAGTGCCCACACCCTGAGTTCAAGCCCCAGGACTGGCAAAAAAAAAGAATTGAGTCCAGGTAAGGCTATGCATTTTACAAAAAACTAGCACTTGGTCAATAATTTACTTTTTTAAAAATTATTTTCTTATTTTTAATGTTATTAAGGAATTATACAAAGTCAACTAATGAGTGCAAAGCTTCTTAGACAATGTCATCTCTTCCTTTGCAGTAAATTTTTTTTAATTCCTGCAAACAAGCAATATACTGGAAATATAAACAGATATCAACAAATGAAATGAGTGGTTTTCAATTGATCGTAAGATTGTTTTAGATATGAATCTATATGAATTTTTTTTCCCTGATCATGAGGTTGGAACTCTGGGCCTGGGCACTGTTTTTGAGCTTTTTTGTTCAAGACTCACATTCTGCCACTTTAAGCCACAGCTCCACTCTGGTTTTCTGGTGGTTATTTGGAGAATAAGAATCTCACAGACTTTGTTTCTTAGGCTAGCTTTCAACTGCTGTCCTCAAATCTCAGCCTCCTGAGTAGCTAGGATTACGGGCATGAGCTGCCAGTACCTGGCCAGATATGAATGCAAATGATTTTTAAACAAGTATTAAAAAGAAAAAAAGAAAAGAAAAAGCACTGGAAGTATGGCTCACTCTCAGAGTGTCTGACTAGCTAGCTTGAGGCCCTGACATTAAACCCCAGTACTATAAAGCTACAGGAAGAAAAAAGAAAAACTTTTTTCATAGTTTAGCTATTGCACTTAGTTTTATGGTCCATTTAGAGTTATTTTTTTGTGTAAGGTACAACATCAAGGTTCTCTTTCTTTTCTGTATGGTGTCTAGTTCTTTTAGCGCTGTTGGTTGAAAAGACTATCATTTCTTTATTGAATTTTTTTTGGCATTATTGAAAATCAACAATGTATTTGTTGGTCTGTTTCTTTTTAATTATCATCAAAGCAGATAATTTAAGAGTTACTTAAGCCTAAGTAGATTTTAACAATACTTGCCACCGTAGGCAATTATTTCATGTCTCTACCTTTCTTTTCTCCTCTGAACAATAATAATTGTTTCATAAGATTCTTTTTTTTTTTTGGTGTGTCCTGGGGCTTGACCTCTGGGGCCTGGGTGCTGTCCCTGAGTTCTTCAGCTCAAGGCTAATGCTCTACCACTTGAACCATACCACCACTTCTGGCCTTTTCTGTTTATGTGTTACTGAGGAATTGAACTCAGGGTTTCGTGCATTCTAGGCAAGCCCCTCTACCACTACGCCACATTCCCAGCCCCTCATAAGATTCTTGGATGACTTAATTGAATCTATATATATAAAGTTTCCTGAAAAATGGTAAAATTGATTAAGTGTTATCTATTGTTATTTTGCCAGTCTAATAGATAAAAGATGACATTGCATATTATTTTAATTTTTATATATTACATATTACATGCGATCCCTACAACAGCCCTTTGGAGTTAGATAATATTCCTAACGTACAGAACTATTAGCTAAAGTATAGAAAAACATGACATTTTATCCATATATATTGGGAAATTTATATAGAACACAGGGTTAGTGTGGAGTCAGGTGACCCAGGTTCTAACCTCAGCCCTGCCACTTATTGCTCATATGACCTTGGATGAGTAACTTTACCACCATTGGTCTTAGTTTTTTTTTGGGGGGGGTCCCGTCATGGAGCCTGAACTCTGGGCCTGGGTGCTGTCCCTCAGCTCTTCAGCTCAAGGCTAGCACTCTACCACTTGAGCCACAGCACCATTTCCAGCTTTTTTCTTTTTGCTTATGTGGTGCTGGGGAATAGAACCCAAGGCCTCATGCATGCAAGGCAAGCGCTCTACCACTGAGCCACCTTCCCAGCCTGGTCTTAGTTTTTTTTTTTTATCCATAAATCTGGGACAGTTTTAGTGCCTTAATTTATAGAGTTGTGGTAAGAGTTAAATGTGTTAGGTCATATAAAGTACCTGCCAGATTCAGACCTCAGTAAAAGTGAGCTATTTTCATCGGTTTTTTTAGCTGGTCATGGGGTGTGAACTAAGGGTCTTGGCACTGTCTCTGAGCTCTTTTGCTCAAGGCTAACACTCTATCACTTTGAACTATAGCACCACTTCTAGTTTTCTGGTACTTAATTGAAGATAAGAATCTTCGAAGTGGCACTTTCAAGCACTAGAGCGCCAGCCTTGAGTACAGAGAGGCTCATTTACAGAGCCCAGCTATGAGTTCAAGGCCCAGGCCCAGCAAAAAAAAAAAAGAAAAGAAAAAAGTCTTCACCAACTTTCCTGCCCAGCCACCTTTGAATCAGAATCCTTAGATCTTAGCCTCCTGAGTAACTAGGATCACAGGTGAGAGCCACCAGCACCCAGCTACTCTCATCTTTGTCATCCTTTGGTTTGTCATTTTTTTCCTATTTTAAAAGATCAACATTTTTTCAAAGCATAAAGTTCTAATTCAATTATATAACTATACTACTTGCTTAGTCACAGGGGTTCTGACAAGTTTATTTTTTAATAATGTGATAAATCAAGTAGAGTTTTACTACATATGTTTTACTACATATGTGGCTCACGCATGTAATTCTAGCTACTCAGAAGTCTGAGATTTGAGGATCACAGTTTGAAACCAGCCTAGGCAAGAAAGTCCATGAGATTCTTATCTCCAATTAATCACAGAAAAAGCCAGAAATAGTACAGTGGCTCAAGTGGTGGAGTGCTAGACTTGAGCAAAAAGAAGCCCAGGGACAGTGCCCAAGCCCAGAGTTCAAGCCGCAGGACTGGAAAAAAAAAAAAAAAAGGTTCTCTTTAAGAGAGAATGTTTATAGATTTTAAAAAATCCAGTCTTTAGGGATAAGAAAAATTAGATAAATCTAGCTTAGCATTTAAAATTATAGGATGTCAGTATTTATCAGTGGTAAATACTTCTGGAAAATTGTCTTTGTAAGGTAGACTTTTCTGTAGTGTAGGCAGCAAATACGGTAGTTTATTTACCTTAACATGTTTGATTCCTTGTTGACTGTAATTGAGTAAGTAGAGAAGGAAGAAAAGTGAAGTGTAGATGGTTATTTGCCATGTTGAATGTATATAACTTTACAAAGACCTCAGAAGCCAGGCACTGATACACTCATGCCTGTAATCCTAGCTACTCAGGAGGCTGAGACTTGAAGCCAGTCTGAACAGGAAAGTCTATGAGACTATCTCAAATTTACCGTCAAGAAACCAGATGTGAAGGTGTGGCTCAAGTGGTAGAGAACCAGTCTTGAACAAAAAAGCTAAAGGACAATTCCTAGGCCCTGAGTTCAAGCCTCAGTACCAGCACATTAAAAATAAAAAATAATTTCAAAAAGACTTCAAAGAGATAGTGTAACTGTGAACAATAGACAATAAAAAAGCATAAGGGATCATCATATTTCCTCAAGTCTTCATCCTATCTTTCTTCTTTTCCCCCTCCCCCATTTCTTTTTTTAATCCAGACATCTGTTCAGCCATCTCTTTTAAGTGTTTGCCCTGTGCTGATGAAGTCATCTCATTCTAAGCATAAAAAGGCAAAGGCAAACACACAAAGCTCCTGTCCTTTAGGGCTCATAGTCTGGTAGAGCAGATGTATAGAAAACAGTGACAACACCTTCTTAAGTGCTCTCTGAACAAGCATTAAGGAGTCTCTTGAGAGTCTGGCAGGGGAAGCAATTACTATGATCCAGAGGTGTGAGGACCTCCTGGGAAAAGTGACATATGTGTACCTGAGACCTTGAAAAATGAGGCTTTGAAATGGAGAGCTGGAGAAGGAAGCTCCGTGGTTGATAGTTTTCCGAGTATGTACAAACCCAAGATTTGATCCCCAGCACTGGGAAATATATTTACCATTTCTGGTTAATTCCAGCCTACCCATATCTTTTCATTTCCTCATGCTCACATGGCAGCTCGCTAACAGTTCATCAGTGCACCTAGAACATCTGTTCCTTCCTTGACTTCTTATACCATGAATTTTCTGTGTGAATGGAGTGCTCTTACACCACCCTTTTGTGTGGCAAAATTCAAGCTACCATTCAAGGCTCACCACAGTTTTAATCTTCCTGTAGTCATTCCTAATTCTCTAATAGGATTAGCATAGCTTACTTATCTTTCTGTTTATCATTCTTTCATATTCATACTTTGTAAGTGGTGGTAGTTGTTTTCTAGGTGTGAATTGCATGAGGGTGAGAATAATACTTTATTCATCTTTTTATTTGCCAGTATTTATATAACTTCCAGTGAGTGGTATATAGTTATTATACAGTAGGTGTTAAATGAGTGAATGAAAGAAAAGTTGTAGCGCTGTGCTGTATATACTTCATAGAGGTCTACTTTTTTGTGCCACTCAGACATTAACTACAATCACTAAATGCACACTTATGATTCATATTTGCATTTGAGAATTGAACCTATCATGCACATACTATTTTGAGCAGGTTCATGTAGATGCTGTAATTACTTTGTTTTTTGTTTTAGGAGGGCCAAACATGTGGGCTATTACCTCTGAAGAACGCACTAAGCATGACAAACAGTTTGATAATCTCAAGCCTTCAGGAGGTTTCATAACAGGTTTGTGTTTATAATTAGTTATATTTTGTCTGTGAATTAATGATCTTTTCATGCGTTAGTCTTAATTGTAATCAGATTTGTACTATTATACAATAAAACTAGCTATCAAACAAAATTCTAGAATTTAAAAACTACTTTTTTAGAACTAAATTTGTTGTTTTAGAGTTCAGATCTTGAATACTGTTACAGTCAAAAGTTTCTGGTTATTAGCTAGTTTTACATTTAATACTATAAGTTTTTTATTTATTTCTTAAAGCAGATTCAATTCCTAGAAAACTATCTCAAATTTTTCCTTGGGATCTCTTTTTATGTATCTCTTTTGAGGTTATACCAAGCATTGATTGTCAATGCTAGCTTTTGTTTTGCAGAAAGACCACTAGAGCCAAAAAAAGAATTAATTTGAGTGTATCTTCCAATTTTTTTTTCTAGAAATGAAACTTTTATTTTGGTGCAAAGCATCTTAGTGCTTTATATATAGTCACAATAATAGTAACTATATTGTTATTTGAATTTGTACTGTATGCCAGATGCTATGCTAGCATTATCTCACTTGGCTTCACAATGTGCCCTATAAGGTAGCTACTATTGCTGTCTAGATTTACAGATAGTAAAATCGAGGCTTAGAGATGTTATGAAACTTGCTCAAGGTTATAAAGATGATTAATGTTGATAACTTTCATCATGACTTTTTTATTTTTTTGGGTGGGACTCGAACCCACAACCTTTGAATTAGAACTTACGTGGTGCTGAGGAATCGAACCCAGGGCCTCAGGCATGCAAGACAAGCACTCTATCACTGAGCCAACTTCCCAGCCCTCATCATGACTTTTAAATCTGTCCTCTTAACCATTATAGTTTAATATTATTTGTATTCTTGCTATAAGAACTGCCTTATTAATAGCATATCTAGCAGCACAAGCATAGACATGTTCCTGTTGATACCTTTTGTTGCCTCAGCATTTCAAGGATGATGTATAGTGCCAGGAAAGATACTACATGCTCTAGGTGTGTTATAGGAGAGAAACACTGATCTTAAAGAGCCTACTATTTTGTAGCAAGCAGTAAAGCAAATTTATTCTTCATTTCACTGGACAATATTACCTTATTTATTCACTTACAAAGTCCACTTCTGAAAAGTAAAGAAGAGAGGAATTAGGGTTTTAAATTCTTGACAGACACAGCAGGATGCAGTGTGAAGAAACTAGTGGAGGACTGTGTGTCCTCACATTTGGTGTTTTTTGTTTGTTTATTTGTTTTGTGCTCATACTTTGGCTAGAACTCTTACTCTCTGCCTGTTGAGCCATGCCTCTAATCTGGCATTTTGTAAGTGGAGATGGAGTCTTAAAGACTTTTCTGCCCTTGTTGGTTTCAAACTGTGATCCTCCTGGTCTTGGACTCTTGAGTAGCTAGGATTACAGGTGTGAGTCACTGGCACTAGGCCATTTTGAACTTATTGTAAGGAGTGTGTCTAGTGTTTTTAACTATGAGTTTTATTAATGGAATATTATCAAGTAAGACTCCTAGTGGTGAAAGATCTAAGATGAATAGTCTAATCTTTAATCATTGATATATAACTTCAATTATGATTTATATTGCCCTAAAACATATAAATCTTATTGAAGTACCATAAATAATTTTATATGTATATTTATACTCTAATTAGAATTAAAATTATAAAATTATAATAAGCCTATTATTATTCAGAGACACTGGAGTAATTTTATTTACTAATGTGTAGTTTGTTTTTTGTTTTTGTTATCTTCAGGTGATCAAGCACGTACTTTTTTCTTGCAATCAGGTCTACCGGCTCCTGTTTTAGCAGAAATATGGTAAAAAAAAATTTAAAATTTATTTTTAATTTATTTAATTCAGATATCTGATAGCCTGTTGGTAGTATTGTTCATAATAGTGTTAACATGAGGGGCTGGGAAGATAGCTCAGCGGTAGAGTGCATGTCTTGCAAGCATGAGGCCCTGGGTTTGATTCCTCAGCACCACATAAACAGAAAAAGCCGGAAGTGGTGCTGTGGCTCCAGTGGTAGAGCACTAGCCTTGAGCTGAAGAGCTGAGGGACAGCGCCCAGGCCCAGAGTTCAGGCCCCATGACCGGCAAAAAAAAAAAAAAAATAGTGTTAACATGAAACAGTTTTTATTTATACTCTATTGCTAAAGTTAAGAATATTTCTACAAGTTTTTGGAAAATAAATTGAGCAAATGATTAACAACAAAATTAGCATTTTGTTCTGTAGAACATCTAGTTTCATTAGAATTTCTTTTTATTTTTTTCTCCTTATTTCTATTACCATTAATTCAGTGTACCAAGGGAGTTTCATTTTGATATGTCCATATATGTACATTGATTAGTCACTCTCCCTTATATATCCTCCCTCCTTTCCAAGCCAATTTCTTTCTTTCTCTCTTTCTTTTTTTTTTTTGTTGGTCATGGGCCTTGAACTCTGGGTCTAGGCACTGTCCCTCAGCTTTTCAGCTCAAGTCTAGTGCTCTACCACTTGAGCCACAGCACCACTTCCTGTTTTCTAGTGGTTTATTGGAGATATGAGTCTCATGGTCATTCCTGCCCAGGCTGGCTTTGAACTGCGATCCTCAGATCTCAGCCTCCTGAGTAGCTAGGATTACAGGTGTAGGCCACCAGTGCCCGGTCTCCAAGCCAATTTCAATGAGTGTAATTGTTCCATTTTCACATATGTACCTAAAATATTTGTACCATTTTTACACTCCTTCTCCTTCTCTGTTCAGCTTCCCTTCTCCTAGTAGGTCCATACTCCAGCAGAACTTATTTTATATTTTACATTCCTGTCATTCGTGTGTGTGTGTGTGTGTGTGTGTGTGTGTGTGTGTTTTGTGCCAGTCTTGGAGCTTGAACTCAGGGTCTAGGTGCTGTCCTTGCACTTTTGTGTTCAAGGCTAGTTAATTCTACTACTTGAGCCACAGCTCCACTTCTGGCTTTTTAGTGGTTAATTGAAGATAAGAGTTTTATGGCTGCCCAGGCTGTCTTTGAACTATGATCCTCAGATCTCAGCCTTCTGAATAACTAGGATTAACATTGTGAGCCAGTGGTGCCTGGCTTTGTCTTTCATTTTTTTAAAAAAAATTATGCTAATTGTTCAAAGGGATTTCATCATGATATTTTACATCTGTATTTACAGTATTTTAATCAGATTGACCCCCTTGCCTACAATCACTACTCCTTCTTATTATCTTACTATTATTGAACACCTTTCAGTGAGTTCCTTTTTTTTTTTTTGTCAGTTGTGGAGCTTGAACTCTGGGCCTGAGACTCTTACCTTCAGTAAACTATAACACACACACACACACACACACATACTCCCCCGTCCACACACA
>NW_012267236.1:10431326-10452302 GCF_000151885.1 Dipodomys ordii
CCCCCAAAGTAGAGCTGTGGCTCAAGGTAGAGTGCTAGTTGTGATCTAAAGAAGCTCAGAGACAGCACCCAGGCCCTGAGTTCAATTCCCAGGACTGGAAGGAGAGGAAAAAAAAAAAAGAATCGCTTAGATTTTCCTGCTTGGGCTGGCTTTGAATTTCGATCCTCAGATTTCAGCCTCCTGAGAGGCTAGGATTTAGGAGTGAGCCATCAGTGGCCAGTTACAATTGTCTTTTTAAAAAATATGTAACAACCCTTATCCCATATTTCTTTTTTGTAGAATATTCTTCTACAAAGTATACATTCACTATGAGACACATAGCATACTTTCAATACCTGATCAAAATTAATGAATTAAATTTAGAATTAAAATATTCTTGAATGATTTCTTTTTTAGCTGTACTAGGAGAATTCTGTCCATTGGTCTCCAGATTCTGTATAGTATCTTACTTAGAGGCTATTTCTGGTCAGTATGTTTCATGTGCTAGTTTTAGCTTTTTGTTACTCATATTTATGTGTATTTAATTTAGTGATCTACATGTAGATGTTCTTATTTTATCTTTTCAAACTTGACAGTAATATTGGTTCTTACTACTACTTGGCATGCCTCATGCTTCTTTTAGGGCCCTATCAGATCTGAACAAAGATGGGAAAATGGACCAGCAAGAATTCTCCATAGCTATGAAGCTCATCAAACTAAAACTTCAAGGCCAACAGTTGCCTGTGGTTCTCCCTCCTATTATGAAACAACCCCCTATGTTCTCTCCATTAATTTCTGCTCGGTTTGGTATGTACTTAATTTAATAAACTGTGTAGGAGTGTTCTGCTTGATTAGTAGACATAATACTTGTGGATCAGAAAAGGATTTGCTAGCACACAGTGATAATCCTCAAGCACAAGTTAATTTTAATGTCTAAGAAATATTAAATTCAATATCCTAGCTAAGGTGTCTGTTTGTTCCAATTTTCTAGTAATATTTTTGGTGTATATCTTTTATTCTGGCGTTTGGTCTAGTCAGTATCCCCTTTCACATATTTCCCAGGTGGGTAGTAAGTTATATGTCCTCCTTCCTACTTTAGGGTACTACCAATCCTAATTACTATTCTTAATTTTTTTCTATGTTCTCATGGAAATAGAAAGTAGAATTGTGGTTACCACAAGCTAGGATTATAGGTATGAGCTACTGGCACCTGGCTAAAACATTCTACTTTTGAAGAAACTATTTTTTTTTTGTCAGTCGTGAGATTTGAACTCTGGGCTTGGGCACTGTCCCTCAACTCTTCAGTTCAAGGCTAGCGTTCTACCACTTGAGCCACAGCACACCTTCCAGTTTTTGGAGTGGTTTATTGGAGATAAGAGTCTTACGACTTTTCCTGCCTGGATTGGCTTTGAACCGCGATCCTCAGATCTCAGCCTCCTGAGTAGCTAGGATTACAGGTATGAGCCACTGGCGCCCGGCTTAAAGAAACTAATATTTAATTAGAAATGGTAATTTATTTTTAAACAGTGTGGGAAAAGGGAATCTTTAACTGATTAGTAGATATTTTCTTAGTTTATACAGGGCAGAGTAGTAATATTAAAAGCAGTAGTTGCTGGGCACCAGTGGTTGACACCTGTAATCCTAGCTACTTAAGAGACTGAGACCTGAGGATAGAGGTTTGAAGCCAACCTGGGCAGGAAAGTCCATCAGACTCTTATCTCCAAATAACCACCAAAAAGCCAGAAGTACTGTGCCTCAAAGTAGTAGAGCACTAGCCTTGAGCACTCCCCGCCCCCCCCTCCCCCACAGCAGTAGTTTATTGTGTTCACTTCTGGTTCAAGTTGCTTTAATAAATATTTTAGAATATTTTTCTTACCGTTTCTGTAACTGCTTACTATATTGTAACTTGCTTTCTATATGTGTTTTATAGTTGATGTGCTAACACTGAAAAATGAGTTTTCTTTTATCTTTAGGGATGGGAAGCATGCCCAATCTGTCCATTCCGCAGTCACTGCCTCCAGTTGCACCTGTAACACCCCTGTCTTCTGCAACTTCAGGGACCAGTCTTCCTCCCTTAATGATGCCTGCTCCCCTAGTGCCTTCTGTTAGTACATCATCACTACCAAATGGAACCACCAGTCTTATTCAGCCTTTATCCATTCCCTATTCTTCTTCAAGTAAGTGTTTAGTCAGTCAATATTTCATGTAAAGAAATTGCTGTAATTGTGTTCAAGTCTATAGATACTGACTTTCTTTGTGTTTAATGTGACTTTTTCCTACCCTCTTTTTTCTTTTTTTTTTTTAGCATTGCCTCATACATCATCCTATAGTCTGATGATGGGTGGATTTGGAGGTGCTAGTATACAGAAGGCCCAGTCTCTGATTGACTTAGGATCTAGTAGGTATGACTCCTTAACATTTGTAATATTTTATGTTTTAAATAAAGAGTATTTATTTGATAAATTCTCAGCTTATCTAGATTTTACTTTGCAGTGGTCAAAAAATAAGTACTTAACTCTCATAAACTAATTTTTTTTAATTTTTAAAAGTATTAAATATCTGGCATTTTACTTTTGAAAAAATATGTAAACTAAAAAATGTTCTCCTACATTTTAGTCAACTTTTTGCCCCAAATTATGTAGTTTTCTTTTAAAAACAAAACAAAAACAAAGTATGTGTGTACACAGTACTTCTCAAAATGTCTGAATCATTGACATTATTCATTTTTTTTTCTTAAGTAAATATTGATGATTTGGGCTTTTTTTTTTTTTTTTTGTCAGTCATGGGGCTTGAACTCAGCCTGGGCACTGTCCCTCAGCTCAAGGCGAATGCTCTACCACTTGAGCCACAGTACCACTTCCAGTTTTCTGATGGTTAATTGGAAATAAGAGTCTCATAGACTTTCCTGCCTGGGCTGGCTTTGAATAGTGATCCTTAGATCTAAGCCTCCTGAGTAGCTAGGATTACAAGCCTGAGCCACCGGCATCTAGCTTATGCTTTTTTTTTTAAAATAAGTTTTAGAAAGCACATAATCATTCATCATCTCATAGAAATCATCAGTATGTTCTCCATTGTACAGTGTTAATTTTGACTCAGCACAGCATTTGTATCAGAGCTTAACCACTCATTAATTTGGGTGTTTAAAATTTTCTTAACCTTACTGAGTCTTAGATTACACAACTAAAATATGGGGACAGTAATTTCTCTTAAGTTTGTTTGGAAGATTCAAAGTGATATTTGTAAGCCCTGGTGTATTGTGTCTTCTTGATATATTGTGTTCTAGTACTTGTGTTACTAAGAATAACGATGATCACTAGAATTTAAATTTTTGAAAATTAGCAAATACAAAATCATTTACTGTCATTTTATATAAGATGGTTCTTAATATCTTTTATAAAGTTTAAGTAAATTTCAGTTAGTAACAAAATCTTAAATATATTTTGTTATAGCTCAACTTCTTCAACTGCTTCACTTACCGGGAACTCACCCAAGACTGGAACCTCAGAATGGGCAGTTCCTCAGCCTTCAAGATTGAAATATCGGCAAAAATTTAATAGTCTCGACAAAAGCATGAGTGGGTACCTCTCAGGTAAGCAGCATACAATGTTTAGCAGTATGAGTTAGTTTTTTATATGTAAACTTTCTTTGAAAAACTGTTATTTGAACTTGTACTTTGCAGCTTATCTATAAGTTTTAATATTCAAGAAATTTAGAAGGCATTTGACAAGTTGTGTAAGAAGTCAAAGATGGATTTAATTTTTTAGTTTGCTTTCTTGAGAGGTTATCTGTGTGTGTGTATGAGTGCCAGTACTGGGGTTTGAATTCAGGTCTCACTCTTTCACAGCTTTTTTGCTCATGCTGGGATGAACTTTTTTGAACTCATATTTTTATTTTTTTTTTACATCTTAGCAAAAGTAGATTGAAAAGACATGTTGAAAATGTTTCTATCCTACATGTCTATCAACAGAATAGATAAGTGAACTGTGATGTATTTGTATAAAAGAATGCTTTACAGCAATTAAAAAATAATGACCTGATATATATAACAATGTGAATGAATTTCACTTTCTATACAGGTATAGAAAGAAGGTGTGCACAAAAGATACTTACTTTTTAACTCATTTGTATATATCTAAAGATTACAAAATCTAATTAATGGTGAAAGAAATTAGAATGCCATAATTATTCTTGTTGGGAAGGGCCGCCCATATATAAACCTTCTGAGGTGCTGGAAACATTCTATGAATTGAACTGAATGCAGAGTGCATGTATGCTTACCTATATAAAAATTCATCTGGCATCACTCAAGATTAGTACACTTTAGGAAGCAGAGATATTGTTTAAGCAGTAATGCACTGCCTTGAGGGAAAAGCAAAACCAGAGCAGAAGGCCTTGAGTTTAAGTCCCAGTACTGAAGAGCAGTGAATGGAAATCAGCTGAGAGGAAATGATCACTATTGTCAATTTATTTGTGTATGTCATGTTATATGAAGGTTTTCAGAGAGTGCTATTCTCGGCCTTACAAGGATAAAACCATTATCTATGTAAGAAAGAGCAGGATTTTCTTTTAAAAAGAAGTTACTTCTAGTGTCCTAAAATTGAGCACATACCTCAAGTAGATGAGGACGACTAATGCACACTTACATGTTAATGCTTTGTTCAGTCAATGAAGCAACTAGTGGTCTAATTTTCTTCCTTTTGTTTTCCTCTTATCCCCCAAACCTGTCACCTTGGATTTATTTATATCAGTTCTTTGGTTCAGATATTCCTCAGTCTCATATCTTCTAGATATTCTCTTGACGCAGAGAATAGAAGGGACAGCATTAGAGCAGAGAAGATAGCCTATCCCAAGGATTGGCAAGAAGCTGTGTGATCAAGTGAGCTTTTCTTAGTAAGGTACTCTGCTGGCTCTTGGAGGCCTTTTGTATTGTTCAGACTTTGTCTGCACTCAGAGTCCTCCAGCATCTGTTTTTGACCATTCATATTTTTTTTCATCCTATCTGTCCTATTGCCTCATGCTAAGTGGTATTCTTTAAGTTATCTTTGTCCAAGAGCTAAAATATTATTGAATTTTTTCCAGGTCTGAAATAGCCTTCTATTTCTCATGATTAGAAGAATCTTCCTTTTAATGCAGGAACCTCCTCAAATCTCACTTTGCGTGTGAAAGCTAAAGAGTAATCAGTTGAGTGGAGCTATAAGCTATACCCAGAGTTTTTCTTTATATAATTTCTATTAAGTGGTCATATTAAAAAAGTAGAATGATGCCAGGCACCAGTGGCTCACATCTGTAATCTTAGCTACTTAGTAAGCTGAGTTCTGAGGATCATGGTTTGAAGCCAACCTGGGCAGGAAGTCCATAAGACTCTTATCGTCAGTTAACTACCAAAAAGCCAGAAGTAGAGCTGGAGCTTTGTGGTAGAGTGCTAACCTTGAGCAGAAAAAGCTGAAGGACAGCACACAGGCCTTGAGTGCAAACCCTAGTGTGCCCAAGAGCACGCGCACGTGCACTCTCTCTCTCTCTCTCTCTCTCTCTCTCTCTCTCACACACACACACACACACACACACAATGAGCCCGGCACCAATAGCTCACACCTATAATTCTAGCTACTCAGGAGGCTGAGATCTGAGGATTACATTTTAAGCCAGTCCAGCCAGACAAATCCAAGAGACTGTCATCTCCAAATAATCAGAAAAAAAAAATAATAGCCCAAACTGGAGGCTATAGCTCAAGTGGTAGAGTATAGTCACAAGCAAAAAAGGCAGCAAGAGCTCAATACCCTGTGTTCATGTCTCAGTAGCAGCACACACAAAAAAGAAATAAATAATCATGTAAGAAAGGTTTAAAAGTTGTAAAATACAGCTGGGTGCTGGTGGCTCATGCCTGTAATCCTAGCTACTCAGGAGGCTGAGTTCTGAGGATCACAGTTCAAAGCCAGCCCATGCAGGAAAGTCCATGAGACTCTTATCTCCAATAAACCACTAGTAAACCAGAAGTGGCACTGTGACTCAAGAGGTAGAGTGCTTACCTTGAGCTGAAGAGCACAGAGATAGTACCCAAGCCCAGAGTTCAAGCCCCAAGACTGACAAAAAAAAAGTTGTAAAATACAAACATTGAATAATACTTAGAGTTTTGATTAGCAAGTCCTCTAAAGTTGTTAACTGTGTTTTTTTTTTTTTCTGGCTTAGTATCAGGAGCTACATCTCAGGAAGGTAGTTATGTACTTAGTTTTATGCAGAGTCATGTTGTATAGGACCCAACTAAGCATAAGCCCAGAGTAGAAGCTGACTCTTCTGGTTCTCATGGCCAGTCACCTAGAAGTGAAGATGGGGTACCCACTTAACCAACAAGAAGACCATTCTTAGAGAAGCCGCATGGTTTTTATCCATGGTCTAGTAATCCACAGACTAGCTGAACAGGAATCAGTAAGCCTCTGAAGCTTACAGGGATTTTCTGCCCTGGAGCATATATTCTTGGATTCTGTGGGTCTGTTTTCCTGGTATGACATTCCAGTTCAGGAAATATATTACAAAAACACTTTTTATTACTAAAGAGGAGAAAAGTTGAGCAATTTACTATACATAGTAAGCCTTCAATAAAAGTTATTATTGCCAAATGCTATTATTGCCAAACCCTTGTGTTTTAAATAGTGGAGAACCAGATTCTAACTTGATTCATTATTTTAGCAAATACTTATTTTAAGTATCCATTTGTTAGGTATTGGATATGCATTCATGAATTAAGTAGGTTTTTTTTATCTCATTAGATTTTAGTAGTGTAATTGTGGAAACAGACAATAAAAACAAGCGTATAAAAAGATAGTAGAAGTTGTAGTACATGATATAAAAGAAACAGGAAGTATATCGGATGATACTGTGGACAGAGGAAACCTTTTTGAGAAAGTCACATTAAATTGAGATTTATATGGTAAGGAAGACCAGCTAGGTAGCATAGAATTAAGACTTGGTGTTGGATATGAGTATATAGAAAGAGGGGAATCAAAGAAGCCATTTAGATTTCTAGCTTGAGCCATTTGGTGGACCGTGATGCCATTTGAAAAGAAAGAAAAACTGAGGGGAAATGATTTGAGGTAAAAACAGAAAACAGACATGGATGGGAATAGAGAATTACCTAGTTTGAGATGTCTCTGAAATGCATGAATAGGTTTTTGGTTAAAGTTACAAGTATAAAATTAGAGGAGAGGTTTGGACTACAGATGTATATTTGAGGATCACCAGGCTTTAGGGGCTATTGAAAGCCATACAAATGGATGGGAATCCGGGCAACAAAGGGGTGTCCAGGAGAGTCCTTGGAAGAATGGCAGCATTTAGAGATTCCTTAGGGAAAGGTATAATGGAGACAGAGGAATGGTCAGAAAAGAGAAATTCTGAGAATGGGGTAAGGAAGTCCCGTTAGAGTACAAGAAGGCTACGAGTTCTTAGCCTTTCATACTCTTCCTTCACCTCAGCCACTTGTACGTATTGATACCTTGATGAAAGAACACTGGGGAGAGCACTTCCCTTAATAATTCTAGATTTTAAACTTCTTGCAGCAGAACTGTATTTGATTACTACTGAATACTGAGCATATGGTAAAATATTTAATGTTAAAAGTTCCCAAGAAGTAGTAATAGTATTTATAGGTATAGTTGTTTGGGTTTAAATGACTTTCAAAAAGCTAAATAATTTTTTCTTTATGGTTTTCCCATTCATTCAGGTTTTCAAGCTAGAAATGCCCTTCTTCAGTCAAATCTTTCCCAAACTCAGCTAGCTACTATTTGGTGAGTTTGTCCATTACTAAGATTTTTGCCTATACTTGCCTCTATTATTAAAAAAAATTATCTGGAAGATTACTTCTACCAAAAAACAAAAAAGAGAAATGTAATTGTTTCTATAAAATTTCATTAAAACTACTCCATGAAAGTGACCATTTGAGGGCTGGGAATGTGGCTTAGTGGTAGATTGCTTGTCTAATATGCATGAAGCCCTGGTTTCGATTCCTTACTACCACATTAACAGAAGAAGCCAGAAGTGACGCTGTAGCTCAAGCAGTAGAGTGCTAGCCTTGAGCAAAAGAAGCTCAGGGACAGTGCCTGGGCCCTGAGTTCAAGCCCCAGGACTGGCAAAAAAATTAAAATAAGAATTGGGTTCAGGCAAGCTATAATTATAGGGGTGAACCACCTGTCTGGCTAAAACTGTAATTTATAAAATGACTTCTGTGGAAAATCAGAGAATTTCTAATATGCCTAATTTTTTTTTTCTTGTCCATCATGGGGCTTGAATTCTAGGCCTGAACTCTGTCCTCAGCTCTTCAGCTCAAAGCTAGCACTTTACCATTTAAGCCACTGCACCACTTCCGGTTTTCTGAGTGGTTTATTGGAGATCGGAGTCTCACAGACTTTCCTGCCTAGGCTGGCTTTGAACCTTGATCCTCAGATCTCAGCCTCCAGAGTAGCTAGAATTATGAGCCACCGGCTCCCAGCCCTAAATGTGTTTTGAGTGATGCCTTGAACTTGAAATAAGATAAGGACTTTCCAGAGTGGGTATTTCCTATTCTGTTACATAATTTCTGTTCTGTTTTTTTGGATTATGAAAATAAAGAGTAAAAATGAACTCACTTTCTTGTATTTATTTACATTTCACTAAAATATGTTAACTCAGCAGTTTTACTCTCATGATTATTTTTTTTTCTTTTTTTTTTTTTGGCCAGTCCTGGGGCTTGAACTCAGGGCCTGGGCATTGTCCCTGAACTTCTTTTGCTCAAGTCTAGCCTTCTACCACTTGAGCCACAATTCCACTTCTGGCTTTTTTTTTTTTTTTCTGTTTTAGGGGTACTAAGGAATCAAACTCAGGGCTACATGCATGCTGGGCAAGCACTGTACCACTAGGCCACATTCCCAGCCCCTCATGATTATTCTTTGGAAAATAAAAAAATTATACTCTTCAGCCAGGTGCTGATAGCTACTCAGGAGACTGAAATCTGAGGATCACAGTTAGAAGCCAGCTTAGGCAGGAAAGTGTGGGACTTTGTAACCAGAAAAAGCCAGAACTGGACCTGTGGCTCAAGTGGTACAGTGCTAGCCTTGAGCAAAAAAGCTCAGGGACAATGTTCAGGCCCTGAGTTTGAGTCCTAAGACCAGCACTAAAAAAAGAATTATACTCTTCAAACATCATGAAGTATTTTATTAAAAATAGACTTTCTGGGCTGGGATGTAGCTCAGTGGCAAAGTGCTTGCCTAGCAAGTGCAGCATCCTGGGTTCGATTCCCAGTACCAAAAAAAAGAAAAGACAAAATTACAGTTAAAAAATAGACTTTCTAAGTTGTCAGTTTTTTATTTTCTTTAGGACTCTGGCTGACATTGATGGTGATGGACAATTAAAAGCTGAAGAGTTTATCTTAGCTATGCATCTCACTGATATGGCCAAAGCTGGGCAGCCATTACCACTGACTTTACCTCCTGAGCTTGTCCCTCCATCTTTCAGGTGAGTGTCTTTAGAAGTGAAGAGCTGTTGTTGTTTTTTAATTACTTAGCAGGTATGATTTTACTTTGGATTTACTGGGCCTCTGCTCCAGTTTTAAAAGAGAGTGAAATGTTTTCACTGACATTTGATGTCAGTAGTCAGTGAGTTATACTAGAAAGGTGTACACATGGGAAGTAGATGTATTTTCACACTATATTACATAGATAAGGCACTGAAAATTAAAGAGATTAAGAGAAGGGCTAGAAGCATGGCTCAAGTGATAGAGCACCTACCTGATGACTTGACCCCTCCCCCCCAAAAAAGATTTTAAGAAAAACTTGCCCAAGAATAGCAATTAGCTGAAGTGTAATTTGAGCCATTGTAACTAGAAACAGGTAGTTTTGTATGTTGTAAATATTAAATTTCTTTAATCATTTATAGTTTTTTTTTTTCCTTTGTAGTGCTAGGTTTTTAACTCAGGGCTTGAAATTTGCTAGGCAAGCACTTTACCTTTTTTTTTTTTTTGCCGGTCATGGGGCCTGAACTCTGGGTCTGGGAGCTGTCCCTTAGCTGGAGCCACAGCGCCACTTCCGGCTTTTTCTGTTTATGTGGTGCTGAGGAATCGAACCCAGGGCCTCATGCTTGCAAGGCATGCACTCTACCGCTGAGCTACTTTCCCAGCCCGCACTTTACCATTTGAATCCTAACCTTAGGCCTTTTTTTATTTATCAGCTAGGATTTTATTTACCAGCTAGGATCTTGTGATTTTGCCCAGGACTTGCCTTGGGTTTTGAACCACATTTCTACTTACTGCATAGCTGGGATTATAGATGTGTATTATTACTACATCCAATTTATTAGCTCCTGCTGGCTGCAAATGACAGTTCTCTCTTTAAAAGTAGTTGGAATTATATGCAGATCCCACTATACTCTGTCTATTGGTCTGTATTTTTAAGTCTGACAGATTGTATGATATTAAATTTGTATTTCGTTGTTTTTCTTAGAGGAGGAAAGCAAATTGATTCCATTAATGGAACTCTGCCTTCATATCAGAAAATGCAAGAAGAAGAACCTCAGAAGAAATTACCAGGTATTATTCAGTATCTAAGTTGTATACTTATAATCAGTTCTTTTAAATTTTACACTGAAACATACGTAAATATTTAAAATGTTTACACCTTTAAATTTTTATAGGGATTTTATGGATTTTTAGGGATTTTATGGATTTTTAAAAAAAATTGTTTTAGTGCTGGGCCTTTTAACATACTAAGCAAACATTTTACCACTGAGCTACATCCCCAGCTTGATGGGATAGATTTTTAATATTGATAGTAAAGATAGTAAAAATGAAAAGACTAAGGAGGAAGAGGAGAACTTGGAAAGAATTAAGCACTCAAGTTAGAATGTTTCTCCCACTCAGGGAGATTTATTAGAGCAAGTTTGTGATGAAATGTTTAGGTTTTTTTAAAGTAAAGGTTTGAAATATTGGTTGAAAGAATACACACACATGTAACCATTCTTTTTTTTTTTTTTTTTTGCCAGTTCTGGGGCTTGAACTTAGGGCCTAGGTACCATCCCTGAGCCTTATGCTCAAAGCTAGTGCTCTACCACTTGAGCCACAAGGCCACGTATAGCTTTTTTCTGTGATTAATTGGAGATAAGAGTCGCACAGATTTTCCTGCCCAATCTGGCTTCACACTGCAGTCTTCTGATTTCAGACTCCTGAGTAGCTAGGATTACATGTGTGAGCCATTCGTGCCTAGCACATGTAACTATTTTAAATTATTAAAAAGTTAATGACATATGTCAAGTAAACCAAATATATAGCCATATAGCTATGATTATCTTTGCAGAAAACTCTGAAGAAAACATTGAACAGTATACAGTTGTACATAGAATGGTATTTACACAGAAATTTGTTTTCTTTTCTTTTTTTGGGGGGGGGGTCCGGTTGCGGGGCCTGAACTCTGGGCCTGGGCGCTGTCCCTCAGCTCTTCAGCTCAAGGCTAGCGTTCTACCACTGGAGCCACAGCACCACTTCTGGCTTTTTTTTTTTTTTTTTTTGCTTATGTGGTGCTGGGGAATCGAACCCAGCGCCTCATACATTGCAAGGCAAGCGCTCTACCACTGAGCCACCTTCCCAGCCCAAGAAATTTGTTTTCTTAAATATTTTTAGAAGACAGTATGTATTTTTTCTATTTATGTTTATTTTTTCCACTTACATTTGAGTGAGAGCACTCACAATGACTAGGCATGTGTTGAACTAGATTCAGTTGGCTCTTACTATGTGAGAGCTTACGTGTAATTTATTTAGTTACTTTTGAGGACAAGCGGAAAGCCAACTATGAGCGAGGGAATATGGAACTGGAAAAGCGACGCCAAGTCTTGATGGAGCAACAGCAGAGGGAGGCAGAACGTAAAGCCCAGAAAGAAAAGGAAGAGTGGGAGCGAAAACAGAGAGAATTACAAGAACAAGAATGGAAGAAACAACTTGAATTAGAAAAACGCTTGGAGAAACAGAGGGAACTAGAGAGACAACGAGAAGAAGAAAGGAGAAAGGAGATAGAAAGACGAGAGGTATTTTTAACTTATTTCTTGAGAAAATCATTAATTTCATAAGTAATTTCAATTAATAAAAACATAGGCTAGGAATGTGGCTTAGTGCTAGAGTGCTTGCCTAGCATGCATGAAGCCCTGGGTTCCATTCCTCAGTACCACATAAACAGAAAAAGCCAGAAGTGGAGCTGTGGCTCAAGTGGTAGAGTGCTAGCCTTTAGCAAAAGAAGCTCAGGGACAGTGCCTAGTCCCTGAGTTCAAGCTCCAGGACTGGCAAAAAAAAAAAAAAAGGCTTATTTAAAAAATTTTAGTTTGCCTTTTTCTCTGTATTGTCTTATTCTTAGTTATCCTATACAACTCTGAATGTCTCTCTTCCCCTGAGGAGAGAAAGAGGGTCTAGGCTGGTATGTGGGAGAGAGAGCATTACTGTAGATGATACCTCAGTCAAAGGAGGGTTGGTTGCACAGCTGAGTTGAGTAAGGAGCCAGTGAAATGAGTCAGGCTGAGCAGGTTATTATATAAATGCATGATTGGACTTCAGATGAATAGTATCAGAAATTGGAGACAGATGGGAGTGAAGGTCTAGAGAAAAATCAAGATGGTGGCCTTATACAAGTCCATAGTAGAGGGTTCATTTGGGTCCCTAGGACTTTTCTATGTATTTTAAAGGGCTAAGGATAGAACATAGTTATTATTCACTGAAAAACTATAATTGGATTTTAAAATTTTTAATATAAGAATAAATGTTTAATTATTCCTCTTAACATTTGTATTTATGAAATCATACTTTAACCTCATAAAAGAAAAAAATGCAGTCATGGTATTTAATATATACTATATGGAAAGTGAATTGTGCAACTTGTAGACAGGGATGGGAGAAGGAAACTGGGGGAAAGTGAAGGAAGGGATGCTATTATCCAAAAGAAAATGTACAGATTACCTGAATTGTGAAGTGGTAGCCCTTAATGGTACTATATAACACCTAAGTAATAATAGTGCCTGGGCACTGTCCCTCTGTTCTTCAGCTCAAGGCTAGCACTCTGCCACTTGAGTCACAGCGCCACTTCTGGCTTTTTCTGCTTATGTGGTGCTGAGGAATGGATCTAAGGGCCTCATGCATGCAAGACAAGCACTCTACCATTGAGCCACCTTCCCAGCCCCATAATAAAATATTTTAAAAACAAAATAAACATTTGAAATCAGAAAAAAGAAAAGAGGAAAAAAAAAGAAAAAAATAAGAATGATTCTTAGAAGCAATCAAAAAGTAGTGGCTCCTGCCTTTAATCTTAGCTACTCAAGAGGCTGAGCTCTGAGGATTATGGTTCCAAGCCAGCCCAGGCAGAAAATTCTCATGAGACTCTTAGCTCCAATTAACCAGTCAAAACCTGGTAGTGGAGCTGTGGCTCAAAAGTGTAGTATTCTAGCCTTGAGAAGAATAGCTCAGGGATAGCACCTAGGCTCTAAGTTCAAGCCCCATAACCACCACCAAAAACAAAGTATTGGATAAAGTCACTTTTGTGAAAGTCTTTAGATCATAAAATTAGATTTTCCCACTTGATGCACTTTGGCTTACTAAATGCTAGAAGCTATCATCCTATCAGTTTTTAAAAATAATTCCAGAGTTTTAATTAAAAACTGACTTTAATGCATTATTTTCAGGCAGCAAAACAAGAACTTGAACGACAACGTCGATTAGAATGGGAAAGAATTCGTCGACAGGAGCTTCTCAATCAAAAGAATAGAGAACAAGAAGAAATTGTCAGGTTAAACTCTAAGAAGAAGAGTCTTCATCTCGAGTTGGAAGCATTGGTATGGCTAAAATTAAGTGGGATTTATCTAATGATGCTGAAAAATGCAGGGGTTTTTTGTTTTGTTTTTTGTTTTTGTCAGTTGTGGGGCTTGAACTCTGGGCTTGGGTACTGTTTGTCAGCTCTTCAGCTCAAGGTGAGCATCTACCACTTGAGCCACAGCTCTACTTCTGGTTTTCTGGTGGTTAATTGGAGATAAGAGTCTCATGGACTTTACTTGCCCAGGCTAGCTTTGAACCGCAATCCTCAGATCTCAACTAGGATTACAGGTGTGAGCCACCAGTGCCTGGCTTGCAGTTGTTTTATTAAGTGTATCTCATGAATAAATTTTAATGAAGAGAGTACAGATAATTTCCAATCAATACCTTCCCATTCTTTTACTTTATTTTTTTTGAGATTTGTCTAAGGGCAGATTGGATAAAAAGATTCTACTCCTAAAAACAAAATGATTTTAAATTGTCCACTGACATATGTCTTAAAATTTCTTCTAGTTCTGTAAAACTATAATTCTTACAGTTCTTAGCAAATACTAGTCATTTCACTGGTAGATTTTATACATTAGGTTTCAGGGATTCAAGATCTTAAAAGACTTAGTTTGAAATGTAAAGGAGGAAAATAAAGTTTAGAACTCTAGATTTTTACAATCCTAGGATCCTATAAATATGAATTTGATGGTATAGTAGGATTTTATAAAAATGAATGTCTAACTGTGTAATAGTAATACTATAAATGTATGGCCAAGTACTGAAATGAAAAAGAAAAATGCAGTGTATTAAAATTGTGCTATTTCATCTTAATAATCAGCTCTTACACTGTGAAAATATTTCCTGCCAATAGCTTTCTTGATGTTTATAGACAATTCTTTTGTCTTATAGACAATATTTTCTACTTAGCTTTAGACAGTTTATTTCAGATTAAGTCTGAATGATAAATGAAATTTAAATTTTTAACTAGAGTGTGTGTGGCTCAGATGATAGAGTACCTTCCTAGCAAGTGTGAAGTCATAAATTATAAATAAATATATATTTTTCCCTTTAGGAGTATCTTCTGTTAGCACTTTATGTCACTGTGTCTTTATATAATTGCTCTGTAGAGTGGTAAACACCATCAGCTCTCAGGCAGACTTCAAGATGTGCGGCTCAGAAAGCAAACCCAAAAGACAGAGCTGGACGTTCTAGATAAGCAGTGTGACCTGGAAATTATGGAAATCAAGCAACTTCAACAGGAGCTTCAGGTAAGTCCTTTGCTGCCAAATTGTCCTTAAACACATATCATTACTAGCACTTCTTTCTGACAGAATACTTGTGCTTTGGGGATCATGTGTCCTTAAGCTTCTGAAAGACTTGTAATATAAATATCCACAGCCTATATGTAATACCAGAATCCATACACCTCCTGAAACTGCTATACATGTGGTTAAGTACTGCTTAACATTTTATAAATTGACTTTGATTACTCTTTTTTTTTTTCCCCCGGTCGTGGGGCTTGAACTCTGGGCTTGGGTGATGTCCTTGCACTCTTCAGCTCAAGGTGAGCGTTCTACCACTTGAGCTACAACACCACTTCTAGTTTTCTAGTGGTTTATTGGAGATCAGAGTTCTCACAGCCTTTCCTGCCCAGGCTGGCTTTGAACCGCAATCCTCAGATCTCAGCCTCCTGAGTAGCTAGGATTACAGGTGTGAGCCACCGGCGCCTGGCTTGAGTTTGAACTCTTAAATAAAAATATTTATATATTTGTTTTAATCCATTCCTGCTGCTGTCACACAATATGTTAGGCCATGTAATTTTGCAACAAATTTATTGCTTACAGTTCTGGAGGTGTAGGAATTTAAAGGTCAAGTCAATAACAAATTCATTGTCTGGTGAGGATTTGCTTTCTGCTATGGAAGTGACATTTTTCTACACCCGTACATTCTGGAAGGGACAAAGTAGTTGCTTTCATTCTCTCTCTCTTGCTTGCTCTCTTTTTTTTTTTAATTTAATTTTTTTTGCCAGTCCTGGGGCTTCAACTCAGGGCCTGAGCATGGTCTCTGAGCTTCTTTGTGCTCAAGGCTAGCATCCTATCACTTGAGCCGTAGTATCACTTCCTGCTTTTTCTGATAAGAGTCTCTTTTCTGTCCAGGTTGGCTTCAGACTCCTGAGTATTTAGGATTACTGGTGTAAGCCACTAGAACCTGGCTTCATTCTTTTTCATAAATACTTTCTTGTGTGCATGGTACTAGGTTTGAACTCAGGGCTTTATGATGGCTAGGTAAGAACTCTACCACTTGAGTCACATATCCTACTTTTATAAGAACACTAACTGCATTCCTTAGAGAATAATCCCCATGATTTAATCACCACCTGAAGTCCTACTTCGTAATACTATAGTATATAGGTTACATATAGACATAGGAATTTTTGAGAGAGACCCACACACACACAAAAAAAATTCCATATCATACATTACCAATACAGCTATTGGAAGAAAATAAAAACATTTTAAAAACACAATATGACTATTGATACTTTAGGAAGTTTTCAGAATTGTGATGAGAGAATGCTGGATAGTTCCTTAAAGACATGATGAGTCTGTTATTTAGGAATAGAGTCTGGTCAATGATTCTTGTTTGTAGAATAGTCATTCTAGAAGTGTTCCATATATCTGGAGTCCTCTTAGCCAGTTCTTGTTACTGTATGACTGGTTATCAGTCCATAAAACATTTTCTTTGTGATTTAAACCTGATTGCCTATTTCTCCCTAAATTCTTAGTCCCTTTGTGTGTGTGTGTGTGTGTAATTCTTAGTCCCTTTGTGTGTGTGTGTGTGTGTGTGTGTGTAGGGAAGGAGGGAGTGTGTGTGTGTGTGAGAGAGAGAGAAGGGAGGGAGGGAGTGTGTGTGTGTGTGTGTGTGAGAGAGAGAGAGAGAGAGATAGAGAGTGACTGTGAGTCCTAGGGTTTGAACTCAGGGCCTAGGTACTGTCCCTGAGTTGTTTTTTTTTTTTGGGGGGGGGGGAGGGGTCCGGTCATGGGGCCTGAACTCTGGGCCTGGGCGCTGTCCCTCAGCTCTTCAGCTCAAGGCTAGCGCTCTACCACTTGAGCCACAATGTCACTTCTGGCTTTTTTCTTTTTGCTTATGTGGTGCTGAGGAATCAAACCCAGGGCCTCATGCATGCAAGACAAGCGCTCTACCACTGAGCCACCTTCCCAGCCCTGTCCCTGAGTTTTTTTTAACTCAAAGCTATTGATCACTTGAGCCCTAGCTCACTTCTAGTGTTTTGGTGGTTAATTGTAGAGGCTGTGGACTTTCCTGCCAGGGCTGACTTCAAACCACAATCTTCAGATCTCAGTATCCAGAGTAGCTAGATTACAGCATAAACCAACAACCAGTACCTGGTTTTTCATCCCTTTTTAATAGATGTTTGCCTTTTGAATTGTATGAACCGCTTAGATTCCTGTTCCCCTTTGTCCACAGTTATCCATTGGAATGTGAAAAATTATGTGCTTGTAGATACTCCTCAATGATGAAGATTTTCTTTTGTGCCTTTAGTTTTCAGCCAATTGTTCATAAATTGATATTATTTTCTTTTTAAATCCTACATAATTCCATTCTAGTTTATTCATAATTTAAAAGCATTTTACAACTGCATGTTATTCCTGTACTAAGTTTCAAAGGTGATTAAATCATATTTTAAAGTTTTCAAAACATTTTTGGAGGGGGGAGGATGGGAAGGGATGGGAAGAGGAAACAAAGGAGGAGGCTACAATGCTTGATAAGAAATGTACTCATTATCTTGCCCATGTAATTGTAACCCCTCTGTACAGTATTTTCACAATAAAAAAAAAAAGTTTTGGGGTTGGGAAGGTGGCTCAGTGGTAGAGTGCTTGCCTTGCATGCCTGAGGCCCTGGGTTCGATTCCTCAGCACCACATAAGCAAAAAGAAAAAAGCTGGAAGTGGCGCTCTGGCTCAAGTGGTAGAGTGCTAGCCTTGAGCTGAAGAGCTGAGGGACAGCGCCCAGGCCCAGAGTTCAGTCCCCACGACCGGACCCAAAAAAAAAAAACAGTATTTCAAACCAAAAAAAAACATTTTTGGATATTACAGAGTTTTAATCAGGTTCTGCTTTTGCTTTTATAAGGAATATCAAAATAAGCTTATCTATCTGGTACCTGAGAAGCAACTACTAAATGAAAGAATTAAAAACATGCAGTTCAACAATACACCAGGTAAGTTCCTTAAATTTTTGTTGTCTTCTTTTATTTTTTTCTCTACAACTGTCAAGTCATATTCTACTAGGTTTTAAAAGGAGCATTCTATTCAAAATAATATTTTTGTATATAAATTTAAAATTTCAGAAAAATCTTGAAAAATACAGGTAAAGCAGGACTGGCAAAAAAAAAAAAAAGAGTCCCATGGACTTTCCTGCCCAGACCGGCTTTGAACCGTGAACCGTGATCCTCACATCTCAACCTCCTGAGTAGCTAGGATTACAGGCATGAACCACCAGTACCCAGCTCTTTTGCACTTTTCTCTTTTGTTTTTTTTTGGTCTACCACTTTGAGCCACAGCTCAACTTCTAGCTTTCTGGTGGTTAATTAGAGGTAAGAGTCTCACAGACTTTTCTCCCTGGGCTGGTTTTTGAACCACTGTCTTCAGATCTCAGCCTCCTGAGTAGCTAGAATTACAGTGTGAGGCACCAATGCCTGGGTAAACTTTTTTTTTTTTTTCCCCCAGTCCTGGAGCTTGAACTCAGGGCATGGGCATTATCCCTGAGCTTCTCTGCGCTGAAGGCTAGTACTCTACCACTTGAGCCATAGTACCACTTCTGGCTTTTTCTGTTTATGTGGTATTGAGGAATAAAACCCAGGGCTTCATGCATGCTAGGCAAGCACTCTACACTAAGCCACATTCCCAGCACCTGACTAAACTTTTTCTCTAACTCTTCATTCATGCAAAGAATTTTACCAGCTTGCCCTGCTGATACCTGCTGATACCTGTGAGACAAATATTATAAGGCTGTGTATGGGAATGTAATATTTTTATTGGCTCAGGTCCCAAATTAGATAACTTTAAAGCAAAGCATACAATAAAACAAAGAAGCCAGACAGATGAGAAACTAAAATACCACCTCTTTATTGATAAAACTGATAAACCAGTGCTTATTGTAGTGGTTTATCTGTGAGTAGTATACTTGTACCTATAAAATAATAAATGTATGTTTCTGTGGATGAACAAATGCAAGTATAATATTCAGAATGCACTATGTGGAAAAGGAACTATACAACTTTTGGGCAGAGACAGGAGAGGGAAACTGAGGGAAAGTGAAGAAAGGATGACGTCCAAAAAAGAAATTTACTCATTACCTGACTTAGGAAATGGTGGCCCCTCTGTACAACACCTTAATAATAATAAAATTATAAGGTTAAAATTTAAAAAAAAAACTGGGCTGGGAATGTGGTTTAGGGCTAGAGTGCTTGCCTAGCATGCATGAAGCCCTGGGTTCGATTCCTCAGTACCACATAAACAGAAACTGGTACTGTTGTTCAAGTAGCAGAGCACTAGCCTTGAGCACAGAGAGGTGTAGGGATAGAGCCCAGACCCTGAGTTCAAGCCCTGGGACCAGCAAAAATAAATAAATAAATAAATTTAAAAAACATGGCAAGAATCCAGATCTGTAGCTCAGTGACTGAACAGAACAATTTGGCTCTTTCTTTCAGACCCTTTTGCTTCTCTCACTGTCTTCCTTCATTTTTTCGTTTTCTCTTTCTTTTTTTTAAATTCTTATTTTGTGCCAGCACTGGGGCTTGAACTCAGGCCTTGAGTACTGTCCTCTACCTTTTTTTTTTGGTTGGTCATGGGGCTTGAACTTTGGGCTTGGGCACTATCCCTGTGCTCTTCAGCTCAAGGCGAGCGCTCTACCACTTGAGCCATAGCGCCGCTTCTGGTTTTCTAGTGGTTTATTGGAGATAAGAGTCTCATGGACTTTCCTGCCAGGCTGGCTTTGAACCACGATCCTCAGATCTCAGCCTCCTGAGTAGCTAGGATTACAGGTGTGAGCCACCAGCGCCCGGCTTTCCTTTACCTTTTTTGTTCAAGGCTAACACTCTACCACTTGAGCCACAGCTCCACTTCCAGTTTTTGACTGGCAAATTGGAGATGAGAGTCTCACAGTGTTTTCTACCTAGGCTGGCTTCAAACCATGATCCTCAGATCTCAGCCTTCTGAGTAGCTAGGATTTCAGGTGTGAGCCACCAGTGCCTAGCTGCCTGTGCTAACTTTGAAGATTATACTTATGTAATAGCACTCATACTTTCATCAATTCTGGGTCAACATAAAATGTTCCCTCTTTCAGGAAGGGGAGAGCTCGTGATTGTAGTCTGATTATATGTTTTGGTTTGATTTGTACTTTGTGAATGAGACTGTTAGATCTTCGTACACTATGTCATTTAAGGCCCAGTGGCCTGCACAAGTAGCCTTCAGGGAGCTCATCCTGAACAGTGATGCTCAGGGCATTAGCAGGGAGGAAGGAAAACCAGTTAGATGACATGAGGGTTAGCACTCTGAGGGGTTTTTAGCCTAATTTTACTTTTGCTAGCTATTTAAGATCACATAACATATTGGGAAAAGAAGACAAAAGTTTGTCTTGAGCTCCTTCATGTTTTTGACCAAAGGATGGTTTTTGAAGGTGCTAGAGATCAGTTTAGATCTGCCCAAGGGCTGAAGCTAGGCCCAAGGATGCAGCTACTGCGTGTCTAGTGCTATGTTTCTACAAGACAGTATCATCTACAGTGTGTGGGAAGAGAGTGGGAGGGTGTCCCATTTCAGTTTTAAGTATTTCTATTTTAAGGGGGAAAAAATCTTGGCAAGATAATTCACCTGGAAGAGCCAGGTGTGATGGCACACACTTGTATTACTGTCACTCAGTAGGTAGAAACAGAAGGATCTTGAGTTCAAAGCTAGCTTGGATTACAGAGCAAGACCCTGTCTCAAAAAACAAAACAACAGCAACAACAAAAAACAGAAACTCCTCAAAGTGATAACTTTTCTCATAATGAAAAACATGAACAATAAGAAAATTGAAAAACATACAAGAATTTGGATTCTGGGCTGGGAAGGTGGCTCAGTGGTAGAGCGCTTGCCTTGCATGCATGAAGCCCTGGGTTCGATTCCTCAGCACCACATAAGCAAAAAGAAAAAA
>NW_012267236.1:10453658-10480364 GCF_000151885.1 Dipodomys ordii
AAAAATGAGGGAAGAGGTAACAAGTTTGACAAAAAATGTACTTATTACCTTACGTAACTGTAACCCCTGTATATCACCTTGACAACAAAAGAAACTTAAAAAAATACCTAGAAATAAATTTAACTAAAGAGATGAAAGATCTGTACTCTGAAAATAATAAAGGATTCATAAAAGCAATTGAAAAAGGTAAATAAATGGAAAAATATATTCATGAAATAGAATTAATACTATTAAATGAAATGATAATACTGAGCTGGAGCTATAGGCTCAGTTAGAGAGCCCTTTCCTTGCATGTGTGAAGCCCTGAGTTCCACCCCCAGTACAGCCACAAAATATAAAAAGCCATACTGCTCCGAAGATAAATACTGTGTGATCTTACATGTGGAATCTAAAAACAATTGAACTTGGAAAACAATAGGTTGGTGGTTACTAGAGGTTAGAAAGTTAGGGAAGATGTTGGTCAGTAGGTATGTACTTAGAGTTAAAGATGAATAAGTTCTGAAGACTTAATGTTCGTCATAGTGATGTACACTTGAAAGTTGCTAAGATTTTAGATGCTCTTTGCACAAAAAGAAAAGGTAAGTATATGAGGTAATGAATAAATTTGCTTCACTAGAGTAATAATTTCACTATCAAAGCATCATGTTCTATATCTTAAATATAGACAGTAATTTTTTATGCCTGTAGCAAGGTATGAATTGAAATACTCTTTTGCCTGAGCCATACCTCAGTCCAACTTTTAGCTAGTTATAATGAAGATGAACTCTGGTGAACTTATCTGCCTAAGCTTGTTCCAACAATCTGTCCTCTAGATCTCAGCTTCCTGAGTAGCTAGCATTACAGGTGTGTGCCGCCAGCACCCAGCAACAATAGCTTCTTTAAAATTAAATGTTTTGCCAGGCATCGGTGGCTCATGCCTGTAATCCTAACTACTCAGGAGGCAGAGATCTGAGGATCACAGTTCAAAGCCAGCCCAGGGAGGAAAGTCCAAAGACTCTTACCTCCAATTAACCACCAGAAAACCAAAAGTGGCATTGTGGCTCAAATGGTAGAGTGCTTGTCTTGAGCTTAAGAGCTGAGGGAGAGTGCCCAGGCCCAGAGTTTAGGCCCCACGCTGACCAAAAAAAGAAAAGCACTTAGTAATACTATTTTAATAACTCATGGTCTTAATTGAATATTTACTATGGGCTAGGCTTTATACTAAGGCTTTATATTCATCACCATATTTAGTAAGATAGATCGTATGATATCTACTGTAAGAGATGAAGAACCTGAAGACTAGATTGGTGAAGCACTTTATTTAATGTACGATTTTGTTTCAAATTCTGACTCTTTAGAGCGCAGAATCAGTGCTTAAAAAAGCATTACCTTCGATATTCTCAGGATATGATCTAGAAAGGAAAAGGGCTATTAAATTTTTCCCCTCTATTCTTCCACATATGTGTGTTATGTCCTTTGCCTTTCTCTAGTTACACTAATTTGACCAGGCAAGAATGACAGATGGTAATGATATAGGAACTTCTGACATTTTGTATTGCAGATTCAGGGATCAGTTTACTCCATGAAAAATCATCAGAAAAGGAAGAATTATGCCAAAGACTTAAAGAACAACTAGATGCTCTTGAAAAAGAAACTGCATCTAAACTCTCAGAAATGGATTCATTTAACAGTCAGCTGAAGGTACTTATCTTCTATTATATTCATTTCTAAGTAGCTACTTTCCTGCCTCTTATTTTGATTAAATAGATTGAATAAAGCTATTGTTATATATTTGACTTTTTATACCTTTTCTTGGCTTGTAACTTAAAATTCAACTCTATTAGAATTTCAAGATTGTTTTTAGTGTTTTGTAAAACACTGTCAACCTTGTGTCACATAACTAAACATACTTTTTCTCACAGTTTTTGAGAATTAGTTCTATTTTAATTGGAATTTATATGATTGAGAACACTTCCTTTATCAGTATTATCAAACTGATGTCAGCCAACATGATCTCAGGCAATGTAATAAAATATGGAAAAATTTAAATAGTTCTGGTGGTAGAAATTCTTTTAATATGCTAAATAACTTTTTGTTTCTCTTACGATGCAATGCTAATTACCTTTATGAAAGAATGCAATAATCAATGAAATCCAAAGCAGAATATGACACTACTCTTTACTTGAAAAGTTAGGTTCATGTCTTACTGTTTGCTATACTGACAAAGCAGATGTCTAAAGCATACCACATGCTTATCATTGTGTGCAATTCTTAGTTGTATACTGAAGCAGAATCTATGAATGGATATAATAAAACCAGGTTAATGGCAAGTAATTCAAATTTGAGAATAGTCTTATACTTTTGTAAACTGCACATACAATTTCAGAGCATAAGATGTTAAATAGCATTTCTGTAAGAAAAGTGTTTCTTCATATGTTTTTAATCTTCCATCTTACTTAGAATAACATTAATACTAGTAATGAACATTATACTAGTAAGGAACAAATAAGGAACATTATAAAGAAAGGACTAGGATGGCTTCTGTTAAAGACAGGACATTGAAGGGAATAATGTTAATCATATACCTTATAGAAGTATATTTCCTGTAGAGAAACAATTTAAAGTAAGCAAAATCATTTGTTATCAATGATCAAACAAGCCAGCCAAATTATCTTCCTTAACATTATTTTTTTATTTGTACATAGTTTAACTGGCTTTTTATCTGCCTTATCTTACAGTGTGGGAATATGGATGACTCTGTTCTTCAGTGCCTTTTGTCTCTGCTAAGCTGTCTCAACCACCTCTTCCTCTTACTTAAGGTTATTTTCTAATGTCTAGCTTCTTTTTTGAGTTACTTTATGATTTTCTTTTTTTTTTAACTAGACTATTCTTTGCCTTTATCTGAGTATTTTTGTTTGAAATAACAAATATAATAAAGACCTTTTTTTTCTTCTGCTTGTTCTAATATTCTTCTGCTGTCTAATTGCCTGTTAAGTCTAATGCTAGAAATCAGGAAGGTTGCCTTTCTCATAAGCCCATTTGTTTCCCTTACATCATCCCTGAGAATTGGGTTAACCAATGGGATGATTACAAATGCATTTCAAGGAAAAACTGAAACAATGTGAAGTTAAGTCATTTACCCCTAACACTAAAAACCATTGCTTAAAGTGACACTTTCTAAAATCTAAGACAAAGCTATGTCATATTCATATGTGCACCAGACTGCATCCTAATTCTACCATAAGGAAAAGTTGAACCATAATACAGGGGAAGCTTTAATTAGATCTGTTTACCAGGGCTCACTTTTAGATATGTATGCACTTCAGGTAAAAATATTTAAATTATTTGGTTAAACCATTTGGACTGTCATGTATAACACACATATTTAAAGTATTCATATTTTAGGAAGGTGCTTTGTATTAACCACTTGTTTAGTAGATTTTGATTACACATTCTACTCAGTACTAAAATGGGCAGATGCATACATATTCCATAGTAAAGATAGGAATATTCTGATTTGTTACCTAAGCAAAAGTAGGCAGATTAAAAAGATAGAAGTAACATAGTTGCCATGTATAAGCCTTTATGATTATAGTATGACTGGCCAGATTATGTAGTCTTAGAGCTTCTGATACAAAATGCACAAAAACTTAAACCCAAAATTTTATGTCTGTGAAATGAATTTCAATAATGAATTGTGGACTCTACTGGTTATTCCAGTTAATATTTGGTTTTCTGCAGGCCAGCAGACTATTCTCTCTTATTTTACTTTGTTCCCTCTGCTTTTGCTTCCTAATCTTTCATGCTTATTGATTCTTCCATCAAAAGCAATGTAGGAAAGTAAAAGAGTGTGAATTATGACTATCAGAGTAGTTAGGAGACTTGACCTTGTCACAAAAAGCAAGAAAAAAGGGCTTCTATAGTCATGATAGTAAAATGTGGTACAGTGAGCAGTTATCATAGTATTGAAAAATATCAATTAACTTTAGTCAACAAGAGGTCTTTTGAAGCCCTTTTGTGACCTTCAATTGTGTAGTAAGCAGTGTATCAAGAATGGGGATTTAGGAAGGGGGGAAGAAAGCATGAGCTTGAAGGAAAAAAAAATTTGAGTGGGGCTTAAGAAAATCTTGACAAAAACTAAGTAAAAAGGAAAGGAGAAAAGAGAGAAGAGATGGAGATTGGATATAAAAAATGGTGTTCATTGACAGAGTACAGTTCTTGGAGAGGCAGAACCCAGAGCATAGGTTAAAGGATTAAATGGGGGAAAATAAAAGAATACTTGTAACTTGGGGAAAGGTGGATGCACTTAAATCTTTAGCAAGTAAGAAGTCAACTGCTGCAAGTCTTAAAATTGTAAGTAAATGAACTATCAGAAAGAACCTTCCTGCTAGGTTAGAACATAGAACAACTTACTTGAGACAGAAGAGGTGTGCAGATACAAGAAGTTTTACTGGTGAAAAGATAAGGGAGTACCAGGGATGAATGAATTAATGAAACAAGATTTTTAGCTCGTAAAAAGAAGAATGGATGGAATATTAGGTGGTTTCAGGAGAGAGAAGTAGGCATGTTGCAGGTGTTGGGGTGCATGCATGGTAGAGGAAACCAGTAACTATTTTGAGCAATGTTGGGTGCTTATTTGATGTTAGAGGTCAGGAGTTTAAATTGAAGACTGTGTGCCTAATTATATGATTTTCTTTCCCAATAATATTTAGCTGTTCAGATATAAGCACATAAAAAGGTTGGTGAAATAGATTGATGGGTTTATATAGATTCAGAGTTTTAGGAGACATGGGCCAAGAAGAAGGAACAAAGATGTTAAAGATTTAACATAAGAACTATGATAAAAATGAAGTTAGTATTTACTAGACATGAAAGGATACGAGGAGAAGAAATGATGATAAAGAGAAGGGCCAACAGAATGGAAATCTCAGTGAGAAATAAAACTTAAAATAGCTGTACCAGATATAAGAAAAGCTTTAGGGCTTTTTTAGTTAGTTTTTGTTGCTGTTGTTGTTGTTGTTGATCATCTATGAAGATGTCACAGACTTAAAGAATAGTGAAGATGAAGAAATGAGGATCAGGACCTAAGAGACCTAAGTGGTTAATAAATACCAATGAAATGGGGGAGAATAGTATTGCTGGGTAGTTTAAGCCTCAGAAAAACATATTGTACTTGTGAGGGGAAATAATACTTTGGAAATGGCAATGAAGAACAGGGAAAATACTGTAATTGTTCCCTTACCTAATATAAATGAGTATGTAATGATAAACTGAGAGAAAACTAGAAAAGCAGAAACCTTACAGATCAACCAAAAGGGTAAGAAGATAAGAGAATTAACATTCAGAGAAGAGATGTGGATATGTAGTTTCCTGATGAGTGAGAAGAGGTTCTAGGAGTGTAGAGGAATTTAAGGAAAGGATGAGTGAAGAATTACTAGGTCAGATCAAGAAATAAACAGAGATAAGAATTTAGGTGATAGAGAATGATGTGAAAGGCTAGATTGATTAGTAGGTGAGATAGAATTGGTCCTGAGGGTCTTGAATGAGATCAGGAGCTTTGTTCTAATGTTGTGGTTCAATGGCACAATAGTGTATCTGATATGAGTACTCCTTTAGGCTACTTATGGTAACAGTAGTAGTAAAACATTTAAAATTAGTTCTTAAGAAGTTATCTTTTATTAGATTATCTAATACACACACACAAAATTGGTGACAATTTTTACTCTTTTAGTCAAGTCATACTAAGATAAATAGCAAAGCCAGTAAGTTCAAAATTAAGACATTGAACAGGCTATTCTTCATTAAGAATATTTATAGATGATTCCATCTTTAGCAGTGAAGTGCAATGAAAAGTATTCTGTGCCACTCGTCAGTTGTATAACTGCTTGTCATTAACCTCTCTAGTTGTGCAGCTATTTACCATTGCTTTTTCATATTATAAGCTGAAAGTATATGCTGTCTTCTTTTGAACGTTATGATTAAATCAAATAGTGTGCATATACACATATGCACACACAGAAGTGCTTTGTGTGAACTCTCATGTACAATAGAAATACTTTACCTTTTTTTTTTTTTTTTTGGTCAGTGTGGGACTTGAACTCTGGGCCTGGGCACTGTCCCTCAGCTTTTCAGCTCCAGGCTAGCACTCTACCACTTCAGCCACAGCGCCACTTCTGGTTTTCTAGTGGTTTATTGGAGATGAGTCTCACGGACTTTCCTGCCCGGGATGGCTTTGAACTTCGATCCTCAGATCTCAGCCTCCTGAGTAGCTAGGATTACAGGTGTGAGCCACCGGTGCCTGGCTTTGAAATACCTTTAGTGAATTAGAAAATCACTATGGACTTGAGTAATAACTGAGGGAGTACTTTTCTGTAAAGGCAAAGCAGAATCTGTCAACCCCACAGCTGTGGCTTCCTCAAGGGTGTTAGGTAGGTCTTATCCTGTGCTTCCAAGGATTAGAGATAAACTATTTACAGATTCACCTCCAGATGACTAGGGGAGATTTTTTTTCTTTTATAATCCTCTTAATACTTATTTATTTTTATTAGCATACATTAGTTACACAAGAAAGATGTACAAGTTCTACTTGTATCCTGATCATCCTCATTCCTCTCTCCTCCACTTCACCCCCCCTTATTAAAACAATTTCAGCAGGTTTTATTGTTCTATTTTCATGCATGCAAATAAACTACATTGACCATATTCATCCTCATTCACCTTCTTAGTTATTCCTCCTCCACCTGGGCCCCCCATCCTGTTTTATTTTCATGTCATTCACTTTTTTCTTTTTAATGTATATTAATTGTACCAAGGGGTTTCACTGTGGTATATAATGAAACTATAATAGATTTGCTCAGAATAACCCTTCACAAAATGAGACTGATATATGCAGGTAATAATATGACTAATTCATTTGGAGATGAGGATCATTAGTCCTTTGGATTATAAATAAAATCTTACAAGAACTACATACTTAGGAACTAGAGAAAATGTTTCCCAAACTCATAAGGAATGAAGGAAGTATTCCTTTTCTTCAGAAGGTTCGTTTTAGGTCTGCCTTTGGAACTTCTTTTCTCTAAGATGAGGTACAATAGTAGGAAGGCATGGGATAGAAATACTGGTTTCTAAAGCAAAACTTCTTAACCACATTTATATTATGGACTCTTCAGCAGTTTGGTAAAGTCTGTAGACTCCTTAAAATAATATTTCAAATGTATAAAATTAAATATATTGGATACTTTTATGAAATATTTTAAAACAATTGGAGTATGTTATATATGTGCTTCTTTTAATGGAAAGGATTAATTAAATAGCAAGATCTAGTGACATACCATTTGAGGATATATATCATATATATGATATATCAAGTTATATAAAATATTTTTAAAATCCGTGATTTCTATTGGTAAAAAACATTACAAGTACAGGTGATTTACTATTTATATTTGACATTGAAGGAAATGGTGTACTTCAGATAAAAGTTAGTGAAAATAAAGATTAATTTTGTTCCTGTCCAAGTACATGAGCCTCTGAATTGTACAATAAAGATTAAGAATCTTGGAAGGTCTTGTGGGCCTCAACATAAGAACTGCTGTTCTGGAATAAAGTCAAGACGATTAGACTTGCTGATTTTTCTTGTCTGCTTTCTCTCATCAGTTATAGAGATCCATTTTAATATGGATTTGTCTATTGAATTTTGCTAGGTTTTTTTTTTTACTTATAGATTTTGAGGATCTCTTATTGTATACATATCATGTGGCTTCCCAGTGGACAAACCCCTTTATCATTACACTGCTCTCCTAGAAATACTTCCTGTCTTAAAGGCTAATTTTTCTGCCTGGCATGATTATTTAAGACTCTAATCCTAGCATTTAGGAAGGCTAATGTAGAAGGACCTCAAGTTCAAGGCCAGCCTAAGTTACTTAGTGAGTTTGAGGTGAACTACATAATGAAACCCTGTCTTGAAAAGAGAGAGAGAGAGAGAGAGAGAGACACACACACACACACACACACACACACACAACTTTTTCTGACATTAGTTTATATTAGCTTTCTTTTGAGTAGTATTGGTATATCTTTTTCTACCTTATACCTTGTTTACATCTTTATACTTAAATTGTGTCTTTAATATTCAGTCTGTATTTTAATTGGAGTAGTTGGTCTGTTTAATATAATTTGGACTTTGACATCTTTCTCTTTGTTATCAGTTTACTATGTTGTATTCTTTTTTTCTCCTTTTGATCAGAGTTCTTTTTCCTCTATAGCTTATTGGTTATATACCTTTTACATTTTTTGTGGGTATTTTAAAGAATACAATTTGCATACTTCTATTTACATATACTGTAAATTAAAATTTTATCTATTGAGGATTCTTTAATTCCATTATCATCAAATGCTTCTCACATTTATGTTGTCTGCGGTTTTGTTTTTGTTTGGTTTTTGGTGCCAGTCATCGCACTTGAACTCTGGGGCTAAGTGCTATCCCTGAGCTTTTGTGCTTAAAGTTAGCATTCTATTATGTAAGCCACAGCTCCACTTTAAGCTTTTTGGGGGGGTAATGAATTGGCGATAAGAGTCTTACAGGCTTACAGGATTCGAACCCAGGGCTTTATGCATGCTAAGCAAGCACTCTACCAATAAGCCACATTTCCAGCTTGTGTTATATATTTTAAACTGCCATTTTTGTCACTACTTTATACTGCCCATGTTCATTAAGATGTGTAGTTTTGCATTCATTCTTATTCCTTCCTCTGTCTGTGCTTCATCTGGATGTATTTATCTTCTGCCAGAAGAATATGCCTTTAGTGTTTAGTGTGTTTCAAATCTTAATTTGCCTAGACTGTTATTTATGTATTTTATTCCTCCCATAAACACTTAACTAAATATTTACACTGTACTATGCCTGGGACATCTTGATAAAAGACAGTCCTGTTAACAGGAGGCATGGCAGAATGTCCAAAAGACTTTATTTCCAAATAACCAGAAAAAAATTACTCTGATAGGTCAGATACAGTTTGGAAAGGTTGACTATGATAGAGGGGTGTACAGACCTCCTTGGGAGCATGGGACAATGAGCAGTTCACTAATTCTGGCACTTCCTTGAGACTAGTTAAGGAATACTTGGGTGCTGTCTTCAGGGGTCAATTAGGGGACTAAGCTTACAGCCATGTTAAGATTAGACTTTAATTTGATTGCTCTTTGTACCCTTTTTTTGGGGGGGGGTCCAGTCGTGGGGCCTGAACTCTGGGCCTGGGCGCTGTCCCTCAGCACTTCAGCTCAAGGCTAGCTCTCTACCACTTGAGCTACAGCGCCACTTCAGCTTTTTTTTTTTCTGCTTATGTGGTGCTGAGGAATTGAACCCAGGCATGCAAGGCAAGCGCTCTACCACTGAGCCACCTTCCCAGCCCTGTACCCCTTTTTAACTTAATATTCTTACTGGGCTTCATCCACTAACAGCTAATATTATTGAGAATTTATGGCCTGCACTATTGCAATCAATTTATATGTATTAGTTCATTTTATTTTCACAGCAACTATGTATGGCATGTGCAGATTAAGAAACTATAAAAATTTTTCTAAGATAATTACAACTAGCCATTGACAGAGCCTGATTTGGACTGCCGTGGTTTTATTCCAAACCCATGTTCCTTAACACCAAAGCAGCCTGTTGCATGGATCATAGTCAATATATTCTTTTGCTTTTCCATAGAAAAATGCAACAAAGCCAGGCGCCGGTGGCTCACGCCTGTAATCCTAGCTACTCAGGAGGCTGAGATCTGAGGATCATGGTTCAAAGCCAGCCCGGACAAGGAAAGTCTGTGAGACTCTTATCTCCACTAAACCACTAGAAAACCGGAAGTGGCGCTGTGGCTCAAGCGGTAGAGCACTCGCCTTGAGCTGTAGAGCTGAGGGATAGCCCCCAACCCCAGAGTTCAAGCCCCACTACCGACCAAAAAGAAAAAAAATGAAACAAAAATAGGACTGTAGAAGCTGAAGTTATGTAAAATTTTCCATGAACACAGCATTGTAATAATATTGGTTCAAGTTGCAAGTGTTTTCTTCAGATATGTTTAGACAGTCTCCAGACACCAAACTATACTTAGCTCTAATGTACCATTTTAACCATACTAGAAGAGTTAACCTTCACATACATTGTTTGCCTTGATTTGGAGGGGTTTTTTGCCTTGGTTTGGAGTTTTCTGTTGTGTGGTTCTGGATACCAAACCCTTTTCTTTTTCCTTTTTACTAAACATTCTACTCAAATGCTATGGAGCTCACATTTTTGCCTCCCTTTTTTTTTTTTTTTTTAAACTTGTTTTTTTTTTTTTTCTGTATTTTTCCTTCAAGATTCTATAAGATTTGTAGTGAAAGTAATCCAGTTCAAAATAGTAGTTATTGGAGGAATACTAGAACAATTTACTGAATGGACAGAAGAATGTTGAGCACTGAGCTGCAAAGTTTCCTTTTGTGTTCCTTCTCCACCTCTGTCTCTGATCTTTACTTCTGTTTTCTGTACTTTCTTCCCATTACTTAGGGTAGTAAGATGCCTTTTAGGTTGACTTTGTCTCTGTTTAATGAGTCCTGAGAAAGGTTTCTTTCTCCTGTTTTGCCCAGCCTGGGGCTTGAACTCAGGGCCTGGACTCTGTCCCTGAGATTTTTTGCTCAAGGCTAGCGCTCTACCCCTTGAGCCACTTCCAGCTTTTTGCTGGTACTTCGAGGTCAGTCTCACGGACGTTCCTGCCTGGGCTGGACCCGCGATCCTCCCATCCCAGCCTCCTGAGGAGGTCCGCTGCAGGTGTCGCCAGCACCCGGAAAGTTCAGAGACTTTTGTGGAAAAGCTTTAGGGAACTGGGGGGAACGTTTGGAGTTCATCAGTGAAGTTTATGTGTATCTGAATCCCAAGAAAATTCTGAACCAGTTTGGAATGTTCATATTTTTTAGACCAATCACGCTGAGCAAGGAAGTAACGTACTATGATTGTTCAAGAGTAAATAAATACCTCCCCTGCTCAAACCACATACAACGGTAGAGAATCAGTTTCCCACAAGAATAGTTCAATAAAAAGAAGGTGAAAAGTGGGGCTGGGAAGGTAGCTCAGTGGTAGAGCACTTGCCTTGCATGCATGAGGCCCTAGGTTCGATTCCTCAGTACCACATAAGTAGAAAAGGCTGGAAGTGGTGCTGTGGCTCAAGTGGTAGAGTGCTAGCCTTGAGCTGAAGAGCTGAGGGACAGTACCCAGGCCTAGAGTTCAGGCCCCACAACCGGTCCCCCCCACAACAAAAAAGAAGGTGAATAGTGAAGTACAAACGGATAATCACAAGTTTCCTGCTAGAGCACTTACCTTTAACCTACATTTAGGCACCTAGCTCTACTTTGAGATTGATGACAAAGGTAATATATGGGAATTAGGCAGCTCTTTTTATTGAATCCCCTTGGGTTAGGGAACTGTACACAATTTTATGTTCAATAAGTATATTTCAATTCCTTTTTAGAGTGCTTGTCATTATTCTTACTTAATTTAAGTCATTGTTTTAGGCAGACATTTATCTTTTCCATTTTTAGTTTTGGAAAAAATGGTTTAATGTTTCAAAGCTGGGCACTGGTGGCTCATGCCTGTAGTCCTAACTACTAAGGAGGCTGAGTTCTAAGGATAGAGGTTCAAAGCCAGCCCGGGCAGGAAAGTCCGTGAGACTCTTTTTTACAATAAACCACCAGAAAACTGGAAGTGGTGCTGTGGCTCAAGTGGTAGAGTACTCTCCTTGAGCTGAAGAGCTCAGGGACAGCACCCAGGCCCAGAGTTCAAACCCTATGACTGAAAATAAATACATAAAAGAGTTATTTTTAGGATTTCATTGGACATAAATTACTGATAACTTGGTTAAACTACATATATTACAGGCTCATTCCTGTAATCCTAACTACTTGGGAGGCCAAGATTGGGAAAATCAAGTTTTGAGGACAGCCTGGGCAGAAAAGTTTGTGAACAGAGAGCTGGGCACAGCGGCTACCTGTTTCCTAGTTTGATCTTAGCCCAGGCACATGAAGAAGATTTCCGGGAGGCAATAAGACCCTATCTCAAGAAAAACTGGTGCAAAGAGGGCCTGGAAGTATGGCTCAGCAGTAGAGCACCTGCCTAACAATCACAAGACCCCTAAGTCAAATCCCAATATTACCAAGAAAATTCCTCTTTAAATGTTATTAAATACATTGTTAGGTTTTTTTAACTGAAAATGATACTTCAGAAAAAAAATGGTTTGTTAAAGATTCTGTGTTCCAGCCAGGTACCTGTGGCTCACACAGTAATCCTAGCTACTCAGGAGGCTGAGATTTGAGGATCACGGTTCAAAACCAGCCTGGGCAGGAAAGTCTGTGAGACTCTTATCTACAATAAACCACTAGAAAACCGGAAGCGGCGCTGTGACCCAAGTGTAAAAGAACTCACCTTGCACAGAGTACTCACCTTGAGCTGAAGAGTGCAGGGACAGCACCCAAACCCAGAATTGAAGCCCCATGAGAGAGAGAAAGAGAGAGAGATTGATTCTGTGTTCTTTAGAAATGTTTGTTTAGTAAATACATGGCTCAGATATTTACTGTTTTCAAGATTGTTTTATCATCTAGATACTTTTTTACTTTATTTTATTTTTTGTCAGTTGTGGGGCTTGAACTCTGGGCCTGAGCCCTGTTCCTGAGCTTTTCAGCTCAAAGAGAGCTGGTGGTTAACTGGAAAAGAGTCTCATGGCCTTTCTTGCCCTGTCTGGCATTGAACTGTGATGTTCACATCTCAGCATCCTGAGTAGCTATGATTGTAGTCATAAGCCACCGGTGCCCGACTCATCTAGATATTTTTAATTTTAGGATTTTGTCTTTCAATATAAATGACAGTTATTAAATAAAATACTTAAATCATTTGAGTATTGACATATTTCTGTTTTGTCCTTAGGAGCTAAGAGAAAGCTATAATACACAACAGTTAGCTCTTGAACAACTTCATAAGATCAAACATGACAAGTTGAAGGAAGTTGAAAGGAAAAGAGTAGAGCTATTACAGAAAAAGAAACTAGAAGATGAAGCTGCAAGGTAATGTAATTCATATTTTTTTATCCTTTATTGCTATTAGAATTCTAATCACATTGCTTTGGTTTCGCTATGAAAACTTAAGGGAAATAAAAGGATTATTTTAAGATGTTAATCAGTTTCCAAACTTTGCTACTTAAAGCTTCCTCTTAGGAACCAAGTTTTCAGAGACCAGTTTTATGGCTCTTAACTGAAAAATACGGACTTTGGAATCAGACATGGATTAGAATTCTGTCTACCACTTACTACCTTGATAACCTTGGTTTAAGGCACTTTATCTCTCTGAAACTCAGTTTCTTCATCTGAAAAAGCAAGCTTTATTGTATTCCTTATGGGGGATTGTATTAAATAAGCTAATTAACATTTCACAAAGGAACTACAGTGATTACATAGGTAGACACTGTTCAGACATTCTATTGACATAAGCAGTTACCTTGATAGCTCTTCATCTGGCACACAGTTCCTCTCAGCCAACAGATTGCATTAGTAATACATACTTTCATCATTCATGCTTGCATATTTTCTTACCATGTGGAGAGAAAGAAATCAAAGAGAACAGAAGTAACATGTAGGATATGTAGGATCTTAACATTTCAAAGTTGAGTGTTAGTATTTTACCTTGATTTGCATGGCTATTTTCCCAGGTTCCTTCCCTTTTTCTCCCAAGCTATTAGTAAGAGTCTGATTTTTCACATTGTAGATGTAGCAATATAGCCTCCTTGGCCTTCTGTTGCCCTTGTGAGGCATCATCTGGTACTGGACCAGTTTTCACCCCCCTATCTCTTGCTTTGGAATTTTTATCAGAATTTAATGAACTCTGTGGTCTTTACTTCGCCCCTTTATGTGTAACTGTATAATCTGAAAATGTGTAATCTAATCATGGTTGTGTATAATTGTATGGGAAATCACACAAAGGACAGAAGAGTTATCATATGTTTGGGAGAGTGTTATAGAATGTTACAGTGGAACTAGAAAAGTGACTGTTAGTTAAAATTACATTAGGACTACAAGAAAAGCCTTGTCTTCAAGAACAACTTAAAGCTTCCAGAGGAAGCATCCTATGATATAATAGAGGATATGGAAATTTTGGAAATAAACTAATACTAATATTGGTTTATATTTTATGAATTAAAAGATTATGGTGGCTCATGCCTATAATCCTAGCTACTCAGAAGGCTGATCTGAGGATCATGGTTCAAAGCCAGCTTGGGCAGAAAGGTCCATGAGGCTTTAACTTCCAATTAGTACCAAAAAGGTGGTAGTGGATGTGAGGCTCAAGTGGAAGACTGACATACTTAAGTGAAAAAGCCAAATGAGAGTTGGGCGCTGATCTTACCTAATCCTAACTACTCAGGATGGTGAGATTTGAGGATCATGGTTTGAAGCCAACTCAGGCAGAAAAATCTATGTGACTCTTACCTCCCAATAAACTACTTAGGAAAAAGCCAAAAGTGGCATGGTGGCTTTAGAATCTCTCGGGGACAGTGCCCAAGCCCTGAGTTCAAGCCCCAAGGCTGGCATGCACTAAACACACACATACAAACACACAAGCCAAGTGAGCATATAAAACCCTGAGTTCAAGCTGCAGTATCAGCCTCTCCCCCCAAAAAGAAAAAATATTTTAGTACTAAGGTCTACAATATTTTTCATTATCTAGGATTTCCAAATTCCTTCAGAGAAATTAAGGATAGAACTTTATAATTAAGCCAAGGTTACCACTTTAATGATGTATACATTTACCTCAGTCTCAAAGATGTATCTAGCCACAGTCTACTTCCCCTATAGTATTGAGTATTGTGGTCACTATTCCCAGAGTGAGGACATAAAAATGCATGCAAGAAGCTGAGTGACAGTAGCTAATGCCTATGTAATCCTAGCAATTCAGGAGGCTGATATCTGAGGCACACGCAAAGTTCATGAGACTCATATTTCCAGTTGACTCTAAAAAACTCAGAAGTAGCCGGGCGCAGGTGGCTCACACCTGTAATCTTAGCTACTCAGGAGGCTGAGATCTGAGGATCATGGTTCAAAGCCAGCCCAGGCAGGAAAGTCCATGAGACTCTTATCTCCAGTTAACCACCAGAAAACCAGAATTGGTGCTTTGACTCAAGTGGTAGAGCGTTTGCCTTGAGCTGAAGAGCTCAGGGAAAGTGTCCAGGCCCAGAGTTCAAGCCACACAACCTACCAAAACCAAACCAAACCAAAACAGAAAACAATCTAGAAGTGAAGCTGTGGCTCAAGTGGTAGAGTGCTAGCCTTAAGCAGAAAAGCTCAGGGACAATGCCCAGGCCAAGATCAAGCCTCAGGACACGCAAACTCACACATGCACGCACACATATACACAAATACATGCAAGGGAGGAGTATACTGTGTATACTTACAAGCTAAAATAATTTAAGTTTTATCACAGATCTTATTGTTGTATGTCATAAAATCATATACAGAAGCTTGAATGTATTAGCTACTTTTGCATAACTATAATTAAAATACCTGAGAGAATAATTTAAAGAAGGAAAGATTTCTTTTGGCTCATGATTTTAGGGGATTCAATCCACGGTTCCTGGGTCCTGTGTGATTGGGCCGAATTTGATGGCTGTAGGAGTGTGTGGTGGAGGAGAGCTGTTTATCTGTCCTTGTGACTAGAAGTAGGGAGTAGGAGACTAGGGACCCAGTATAACTTTTAAAGGTCCTCTATGTTCTCCAGGTAGGCCCTACTTCCAAAAGTTTTCCATCATATTTCAAACTGGTGCCACCAGCTGGGGACCATGTATTCAACTTCAAACCTTAACAATGACCTACAAAGTAGAAATGCTCTATTATCAAAGCAAATGCACAGGCCTTTTGAGATGATAATATAAAAGCTAACTAGCCTTTCCCAAAGCATTTCCCATTTCACAGTTGTGAATTAATCTCCTAAACAGGAATGAGGTATGAGAAAAGGAATAAAAGCTGGAGGGAGTCTTCATAAAGAGTGTGAAAGGGAAGGAGTTTTAGATTTACTTGCTGAACTTTTCGCATCCACTTAACTCTCTTTTCCTGGAAGTGGAGATGGCTGACTGGAGGTGTCATACTTTGTAGATCACTTATAATCCAAGGCTCCTCTTGATTGACTGATGTTCCCTTCACTCATGAACACTGCTGTTTCTCTCCCTGTCCCCAACTAATACTCTTTGCTAGTTTTCTGGCTAATAGGAGCCAGATTTTCTATTATTTTTTTCATTCTATATATAAACAATTTTTAGAACATTATACAAAGTCTTGTTCTTTTATTTAAAGGAAAGCTAAGCAAGGAAAAGAAAACTTATGGCGAGAAAATCTTAGAAAAGAGGAAGAAGAAAAGCAAAAGCGACTTCAGGAAGAAAAAACCCAAGAAAAACTTCAAGAAGAGGAACAAAAAGTTGAAGAGAAAGCAAGTAAGGATGGGTTTTTTTTTAAGGCAGCATAACAAAAACAATAAGTAAAGAGATCTGATAGGAGATTAAAAAAAGAAAAGAAGAAGAAATAGAAAGATCTTAGAATTTGAAAAAAGTATTTCAAGTTGGAAAAGAAATCTTAATACAGCAGAAGAAGACTTATAACTGACTTAACAAAAAGACCGTGACATAGTTTTCAAGTCTTTGCACATTGAAATATTCTCAGAAGATGTACCTTTATGTAGGCCTCAGTCCATTTCTAAAATACTTTAATAATATACTCTGTTGATAATAATATAGTGTATTCACTATAATGATAGTGTGTTCAGATTTTTTACAAGTAAAAGCATTTATCCAAAAACAAAGTAAAATATTTTAAATTTTATCATTTAATAAATTTGTGAACACTATTTGTTCCTTAGAACTAATCCTATTTACTTACTGATCTTTTCATTTGTGACCTACATGATGGTGCTATTTTTTTCTGTTATATTCTGACCTTCACAAATCAAGTCACATCTCTTTGCACTTAGTCTTCTTCTTCTTTGTCCAACTCCATTTGGCTTCCACTCCTTCCCTATCCCTTAGATCCATGTACATGCTTGGCTTAGTGGTAGAGTGCTTGCCTAGCATGAATGAAGCCATGGGTTCAATTCCTCGGTACCATGTAAACAAAAAAAGCAGGAAGTAGCGTTGTGGCTCAAGTGGTAGAGTGCTAGCCTTGAGCAAAAGAAGCTCAGGGACAGTGCCCAGGATCTGAGTTCAAGCCCCAGGACTAGCAAAAAAAAAAAACAAAACCTTCTTTTCTTTATATTAATTATATGACTAGTCAATCTATTTAAATCCTAATGAGTCTGTATCAGATTCATTCTACTATTTGATGCTCAGTTTTTATCATTCATATTATGTGTGTGTGTATGAGAGAGAGAGAGAGCACATACACTCATACTGGTACTGATACTTGAATTCAAGACCTCACAATTCTCTTTGTTTTTTTCCCCTCAAGGCAAGCACTCTACTCCTTTTGATTTTAAGAGCTTTATATTAAGCCATAGCACAGATATATAAAACAGAAGAAGAAATTATAATATTTATGTTCTCCTTAGGTGAGACATCTAATGTTTTGGTGAATTATAGAGCATTATACCCCTTTGAAGCAAGGAGCCATGATGAGATGAGTTTTAATTCTGGGGATATAATTCAGGTAAGAAATTATGGCTTTTTTTCCTTTATGAGGAAGCTGAATGTAACACATTGTGTTATATTATAATAATGATTATAGTTTTACACTTATATTTTTTAACATCTCATTTTGACCCTTGCAATGTATCTCAGAGCTGCCGAAGACAGTTATTATTCCTACCACATTCTAAGGAACAATACTGAAAATCACACGGATTATGATAGCCAGCATCTCACTGGCAGATTGGGATGCAAGTATTCTTTCCTCTCTGCATATTGCTTTGTATTGTAAAAGAAAATCATTTTAATTTTTATTTCATGGAAAGAACATATTAGAAGTAGGGACTGGCCAGAGACTTAAGAAACTGGCAAAGTGGAGCAAAGATGGAGTAGCTCATAATCTAAAAACCCTGATTAAGTGACATAGACTCTTTGGAAAGAGGTACGTTTGCTAACCTTAAGATAAAAAAGATAATAAAGGGACTTAATTATTTATAATAATTGTTTTAAATTATCATAATAAGCATGTTTGTTTAATGTAGGTTCAAGAAAATGTGAATGACGAATGACAAGTCACATGCAGTTAGTACAAAAACTAGACTTATCAAGTCTTGAAGACATACATCAAGTACAGGTCTTGCTTGATCCTGGATATCTTTGTTAGTAATAGTGTAGGTGTAATACTAATGACTTAGATTAAACTATAGCAAATGACTTATTAATCCTCCTTTAGAAAAATAGTTAAAATAAGCAAATAAAAACACACACTGATTTGAAGTTTTTTGAAAAGGTACTATGAAACAGAAAGATTTGGCCTGTTTCTCTGTTTCTTTCTTTCTTTTGTCAGTCGTGAGGCTTGAACTCTGGGCCTGGGTGCTGTTCCTCAGCTCCTCAGCTCAAGTCGAGCATTCTACCACTTGAGCCACAGTGCCATTTCCGGTTTTCTGAGTGGTTTATTAGAGATAAAAGTCTCACAGACTTTCCTTCTCGGGCTGGCTTTGAACCGTGATCCTTAGATCTCAGCCTCCTGAGTAGCTAGGATTATAGGCATGAGCTGCCAGTGCCCAGCCTGGCCTGTTTCTCTAAGCAAAGGCTTAGAAACTTTTAAAATATATTTTAAAACAAGTAACTAAAATCTATACACCAGTGACTCATGCCTGTAATCCTAGCTACTCAGAAAGCTAAGATCTGAGGAGTGTGGCTCAAAACCAGTGTAAGCAGGAAAGTCAGTGAGACTTTTATCTCCAGTTAACCACCAAAATGCTGGAAGTGGAGCTCAAGTGGTAGAGTGCTCACTTTGAGACAAAAACTCGAAGGCAGTGTCCAGACCCTGAGTTCAAGTCCCAGGACTGGCACACACATGCACAAAATCAAACAAATAGATAAATAATAACATTTTGTGGGGTTGGTTATTTTAAGGCAACTGTTAAAAAAGTTGAAGGAATTAGGTTCTGCATCCCTAACTGGATATGCTCCTGGAACAAAGGATTTTTTTATACGCTCACAATCCATATAAAATTGATAAAATAGAGAAAACACAGGAAATCATGTTAGTCAAGTCAGAATAAGAACAAGCTTTAGAATCTACAGATTGGGATTTTAGTCTCTATGATATGTAAATTATAACTCAATAAGTCATTATTAAAAACAAAAACATTGCCGGGCACCAGTGGCTCATACCTGTAATCCTAGCTACTCAGGAGACTGAGATCTTAGGATCACGGCTCAAATCCATCCAGAAAACAGGAAGTGGCGCTGTGGCTCAAAGTGGTAGAGCACTATCCTTGAGCAAAAGAGCTTAAGGACAATGCCCAAGTCCTGAGTTCTAGCCCCACAGCTGACAAAAATAAATAAATTAATAAATAACATAATTAAACATACAACTATAGTGTGATCTAGCCATTCCACTCTTAGAGATATTTAGCTAAGAAAGCATATGTCTGTGAAGACAGATGTTCATAACAGCTTTTATTCATTTTGTCGATGTTGTTGTTTATAGAAGCTTTATTTGTAATAGCTAAAAACTGGAGACAACTGAAATGTCCATCAACAGGTGAAAGGATGAGCAAATTGTACAGTACTCATACAAAATAATTACTCAGGGGCTGGGATGTAGCTCAGCGGCAAGTACTTGCTTTGCAAGTACAACGTCCTGGGTTCAATCCCCAGTACTAAAAAAGAATAGACCAAAAAATTATATATATTTATATATATACATGTATGTGTATATATATATATATATATATATATTATATATATACAGTTAAAATAAAAAACACAAACAAGCCAGCCACTGGTGGCTCACACCTAGCTACTCAGGAGGCTGAGATCTGAGGATAAAAGTTTAAAGCCAGGGCTGGGAAGGTGGCTCAGTGGTAGAGCTCTTGCCTTGCATGCCTGAGGCCCTGGGTTCGATTCCTCAGCACCACATAAGCAAAAAGAAAAAAAGCCGGAAGTGGCGCTATGGCTCAAATAGTAGAGTGCTAGCCTTGAGCTGAAGAGCTGAGGGACAGCGCCCAGGCCCAGAGTTCAGGCCCCACGACCAGACCCAAAAAAAAAAAAAGTTTAAAGCCAGCCCAGGCAAGAAAGTCCATGAGACTCGTATCTCCAATTAACCACCAGAAAACCAAAAGTGACTCTAATAGTAGAGCACTCACCTTGAGCTGAAGAGCTCAGGGACAGCGCCAGGCCCAGAGTTCAAGACCCACAACTGACAAAATAATAATAATATAATAATAATAATAGCTCAGCAATGAAAAATAATTCATCCTCACTACACATATATGTATCTCAAATGAACGATGTTGAGTGAAAAAGCAGACAAAAATGATGCATATTACAGGATTTTATATACATGAAATTCTAGAAAATGCAAACTAATCTCAAGTGACATAAAGTAGGCCAGGAAATGTGGTGAGAAACCAGAGGAAGGTTTAAAATGGAACGAGAAGAAACTGGTGAAGATGAGGAGTGATGGTTATGTTCTTCATTGTGGTTATGGTGATTTTTCACAAGACTTGCCATCTCCAACATGAAAATTTAGGTTATTTATACCTCAGTAGGCTGTTATTAAAAATCTTAATGTATTACATGATATGCCACTGTCAGATCTGTGTTTTAGACAGATATGGAAAATGTGGCAAGGAGACACAGTTGATTTATTTGTTCATTGAAATAAGCAGATATTTAGTGTGCTAGATAGAACCAATAAAAAGACAGACAGGTGGAACAGGTGTAAGTACAGCAATAATAGAATATGGTGATACTGATTATGCTAGTATAACTCTGGCCTGGCTTAGGGGTGTTAATAGAATCTTGAGAGTGAGCAAAAATTGCAGTAATCTTAGATATGAATTGAAACAGCCTGCAAAAAATGAAATTGAGGAAAATTGAAAGCAGTTTTTAGTGACAAAGTCAGCAGTTTGACTGTGAAACTCTTTGGGAAGAAACCTACTCTTTTTCTTTTCTTTTTCTTTTTTTTCCAGTCCTAGGGCCTGAACTCAATTTGACTGCTGACTCTGACTATAAAAGCATAATAGAGTTTTTTTGTTGGCGGATATGTGGCTTGAACTCTGGGCCTGGGCACTGTCCCTGAGCTCTTCAGCTCAAGCCGAGTGGTCTACCACTTGAGCCATAGCTCAAGTCACTTCCAGTGTTCTGGTGGTTAATTGGAGATGAGAGTCTCAAGGACTTTCCTGCTGGGGCTGGCTTTGAACTGTGATCCTCAGATCTCCTGAGTAGCTAGGATTACAGGCATGAGCCTGGCAAGATATTTTTCTTTAGATGATTAAGTCATTGATGGTAAGAATAGTAGAAGGTATTAAGAAGGATTGGATAAAAGAAAAAGTTGTATTGGACTTGAGTTAGAGGTTTTCGTAGAAAATTCAGTTTTAGATACATTGCAGGAGTTGCAGGTTTAAGAGTGGGTTTCTGGGCTGGGAATGTGGCTTACTGGTAGAGTGCTTGCCTGGCATCCATGAAGCCATGGGTTTAATTCCTCACTACCACATAAACAGAAAAGGCTGGAAGTGGTGCTATGGCTCAAGTGGTAGAGTGCTAGCCCTGAGCAAAAGGAGCTCAGGGCAGCATGCAAGCCCTGAGTTCAAGCCCTAGGACTGGCAAAAAAAGAAGATAGAAAGAGTAAGTTTCTTCCCAGAGAGTTTCAGGATTCATTATTGCGTACAGGACTCATCAAATGGTAGGAGCAAGTAGGCTTATTCAGGAAGTGTACATAGCATGAGGCAAGAAAGCCACCAGTGAAACCTTGAGGCACCATCAGCAATTAAGGAACAAAAACTAGGAAGAAGAGCAAGAGACACTGAGGTTAGTAGAGGCTTACGTACTCCAAAAAGGAAATGTTTAGAAAAAGATGCAATTAGTAAATCACCTGATGCTTTACAAGTTAAAAGTAGCATTTAGAAGTTTCTAGCTCTGTTAGATAGTTCAAGAAAATTCTGTAATAAAAGCACAAAAAAACTAGCTGGGTGCCGGTGCCTCACACCTGTAATCCTAGTTACTCGGGGCTGAGATATGAGGATTGCAGTTCAAAGCCAGTGTGGGCAGGAAAGTCCATGAGACTCTTATCTCCAATTAACCACCAGAAAACCAAAAGTGACGCTGTGACCCAAGTGGTAGAGCGCTTGCCTTGAGCTGAAGAGCCCAAAGTTCAAGCCCCACGACTGACAAAAAAAAACAAAAAAACTAAACAGAAAGAAAACAATTATTATAGGAAAATAAAAATGGAAGCAAATGTAGTGAGCAGAATACTACATAGCTCAGATGGAAAATATTTATATATCTCTAATAACCTAAACACTAAATATACGTTAACAAAAACTTTTGATATAGCAATATTGGTAAAACAAGAGATTTAGTAATAGATGAATCTTTCTTTCCTACAATCCAAAGCCAATAGTCTAAACTGAAAAAAAATCTAAGAAACAACACTATAAATGGCAGTTAGAAGTACAGAAGATAGTACAGAAGATACTATTGGCTGGAAATGTAGCTCAGTGGTAGAATGCTTGCCTAGCCTTCATGAGGTCCTGGGTTCGATTCCTCAGTACTACATAAACAGAAAAGGCCAAAGTGGTACTGTGACTCAAGTGGTAGAATGCCAGCTTTAAGCAAAAGAATCTCAGGAACAGTGCCAGGCCCTGAGTATAGTCCCCTAGGACTGGCAAAAAAATAAGACACTAACAATGTAGTTTTTGCCAAGATAGGAGTGAAATAAGAGGAAGAAATATTATGTGTGATGCTGTTTGTCTTTATAAACTGTTTCCGTACATCAGATAAAATTTAAATTTAAGGGACTGGGAAGGTGACTCAGTGGTAGAGTGCTTGCCTTGCATGCCTGAGGCCCTGGGTTCGAATCCTCAGCACCACATAAGCAAAAAGAAAAAAGCCGGAAGTGGTGCTGTGGCTCAAGTGGTAGAGCACTAGCCTTGAGCTGAAGAGCTGAGGGACCGCGCCCAGGCCCAGAGTTCAGTCCCCACGACCGGACCCAAAAAAAAAAAATTTAAATTTAAAAAGATAATTTGTTGCCAACTGCCAGAAGCTCATGCCTATAATCCTAAACTACTCAGGAGGCTGAGATCTGAGAATCACAGTTCAAGCCAGCTCAGGCAGAAAAGTTCCTGCCAGACTCTTATTTCAAACCACTCAAAAACCAGAAGTGGAACTGTGGCTCAAAGTGGTAGAGTGCTAGCCTTGAGTAAAAGAGCTCAGGGATAGCACCTAGGCCCTGAGTTCAAGTCCCATGAAACAATAACAACAACAACAACAAAAGACAATTTTTTAGTAACTAGAAATAGCAACCTAATAATTTGTAGGAAACACCTTAGCTATTTAGTTAAATGGACTGAATTCTAAAGCCAAAAATAAAATATATTGGTCTACTTCTCTTTCCATTGTAAGTGCATCAATTTGAAGCATTGTTAACCTTCCTTTTTCCATAGGTTGATGAAAAAACTGTAGGAGAACCTGGTTGGTTTTATGGTAGTTTTCAAGGAAATTTTGGTTGGTTTCCATGCAACTATGTAGAAAAAATGCCAACAAATGAAAAAGCTCTGTCTCCTAAGAAGGCCTTACTTCCTCCTACAGTATCTTTATCTACTACTACCTCAACTTCTTCTGAGTAAGTACTAAGCTAACACCAGACTTTTTATATCTCTGCCAGTGTATGAATGCTAGTGTATACTTAGATCAGCCTGATCCTTTGTCATATTATTAATATGAGCTGGACTTTTCCAAGAGCACCCTTGATTCTAAATTTAATATTGGAATTTAGTAAATGAAATCATAGGACAATCATTTGTTTATGAATTTTTCCCACTTTAGGATATATAATTAGTACTTTATTTCATTTTAATTATTAAGTATACTTAATTACAGTGTTATATTTGCAGACCGCTTTCTTCAAATCAACCAGCATCTGCAGCTGATTATCAAAATGTATCTTTTGCAAACCTAACTGTTAATACATCATGGCAGAAAAAATCAGCTTTTACTCGTACTGTGTCCCCTGGATCTGTATCACCTATTCATGGACAGGTAGGTTGTCTCTAATTTTTGTTTGCTTTATTCTTTGAGTTTGTTCCTGATTTATGTGACTTGAATGAAGATTTCATATAAAGGCTTCATTTACTTATTTAACATGAGATTGTAGCATCCAATTTCTGGTTGCTGGTTTTGTGTGTGTGTATTTTTTACATAGGATATCAAGTTGAAGAATGATTAATATTAGATTCTCAATTCATTCTCAGTGTCAAGTGGAAGATAAGAGATTTGAACTTGGTTTTTAATTTTTTCCCTTTAAGTCATTGAAGACATGGTACTTTGTTATGTATATGCACCTCTAATTTAGGATACCCATTGTAAATACTGCTACATTCATATTATTAAAAAGAAATTGCAGGATACATGAGGCTCTGGATTTGATTTCTCAGCACTACAAAAGCAGAAAAAGCCAGAAGTGGTGCTGTTGCTCAAGTGGTAGAGCACTAACCTTGAGCTGAAGAGCTGAGGGACAGTGCCCAGGCCCAGAGTTCAGGCCTCACGACTGACCAAAAAAAAAAAGAAAAAAGAAATTGCAAAAGCCAAGTGCTGGTAGCTCATGCCTATAATGCTAGCTACTCAGGAGGTTGAGATCTGAGGATCACAGTTTGAAGTTAGCCTAGAAGGAAAGACCTTGAGACTTTCAGCTCCGATTAACCACAAAAAAAGCCAGAAGCAGAGCTATGGCTCAATGGCAAAATGCATGCGTCAAGCAAAAGAGCTCAGGGAAAGCACCCAACCCTTGAGTTCAAGCCCAAGACACACACACACACACACGCACGCACGCACGCACGCAACCCTTGAGTTCAAGCCCAAGACAGACGGAGCTCAGGGAAAGCACCCAACCCGTGAGTTCAAGCCCAAGACACACACACGGAAAGCACCCAACCCTTGAGTTCAAGCCCAAGATACACACACACACACACACACACACACACGTGTATTGGCATAAAGCCAAGTGCCAATAGCTCATACCTGTAATTCTAGCTACTCAGAAGGCTGAGATAGGAAGATCGCGGGTTCGGTTCAAAACCAGCCTGAGCAGGAAAGTCCATGAGACTCATCTCCAATTCACCACCAGAAAACCAGAAGTGGCGTTACGGCTCACACAGTAGAGCACTTGCTTGCCTTGAGCTGAATTGCTCGGGAACAGTTCCCAGGGCCAGAGTTCAAGCCCCATGACTGACAAAAAAAAAAAAAAGGACTTAATGGTACAAAACATTTCTAGAAATGAGAGTGTAATACTATTTACAGTTTAAGTGAAGAGTTTAGCTTCATCAAGAGAACAAAAATAAGAGACTAAAGGCTGAGTGAGACTGTGCTTAACCACATCTGTTGCAAGTCAGGTATCTGAATCAAGTGCAGTTGGATGAATAGTATTAGAAGCTGGAGGAGAGAAAAGTAACTCATTTCTTTCTTGTATGGTGTACCTTTGGTGGACCTATGAATACTTCATAGCGTGTTCACTATTCACCTCTGTACCAGTGATGATGTAAATTCCTTAGAGTATAAGTGATCAAGAAGGCTACTTTCATGGTTGTGGGCATATAGAATTTTAAGTCAATTAGATTAGTAGGTTAAATCACCACCACACAAAATGGTCTACTGTTTGAACTTGTATATTATGTGTTAGTAAATAGAACTCATGAGTATTATACTTTGTTTTTCAATTTCGGTGGCTGCTTATTTATAGGGACAGGCTGTAGAAAACCTGAAAGCACAGGCTCTCTGTTCCTGGACTGCAAAGAAAGAGAACCATTTGAACTTCTCAAAACATGACATTATTACCGTCTTGGAGCAGCAAGAAAATTGGTGGTTTGGAGAAGTGCATGGAGGGAGAGGATGGTTTCCAAAATCTTACGTTAAGATCCTTCCTGGAAGTGAAGTAAAGCGGGAAGAGTAAGTATTTCTGTGTGTTTACAGGAGGTGTGGATGTTCATGTTTCCACTGATAACTTAGCCCACAGGATGAGTAGCTCTGGTTTAAATGTAGAGATATGATTAGAAATGTGATTTCTAGCCGAGAAAAACAACAGATGTGTGTTTCTGCTTTAAAATCTTTTATTATATTCATTTCAGATTCATAGTTTTCAACGTCCTATACTTAAATTTTTATGTACTATAGTACTATATTTAAATTTTCAATATTCTTTTTCTTTCTTTGTGGTACTAAGGGTTGAACTTAGATCCTCATACATACTAGGCAAATTCTCTACTACTTAAGCCTTGATCCCAGTTCTGTTTTTTTATTTTTTTTATTAATAAGTTTTTTTTTTATTGTGAAAATACCGTACAGAGGGGTTACAATTACATGAGCAAGGTAATGAGTACATTTCTTTTTTTTTGGTCCAGTTGTGGGGCCTGCACTCGGCCTGAGCACTATCCCTCAGCTCTTCAGCTCAAGGCTAGTGCCCTACCACTTGAGCCACAGCGCCACTTCCGGCTTTTTTCTTTTTGCTTATGTGGTGCTGAGGAATCGAACCCAGGGCCTCAGGCATGCAAGG
>NW_012267236.1:10480574-10484451 GCF_000151885.1 Dipodomys ordii
TATACCATGGGGGAGGGACATACAAAGCAACAAAGAAATCATCTTATAAATATGTTAGAAACAATAGCAAGAAAGAAAAACCATTTGAGTCCTTATCTTGGGGTTCATTTCACTAACATCAACTTGTCTGACCATTTCTGTTTGTCTCAGAGATATACTAGTTATTGCAAATAAATTTTTTGTATTTTGTTTTAGAGATAAGGTCTCACTGACTTTACCCTAGCTGCCCTGGGACTTAAGATTCTCTTGTACTGAAGTTTGATCTCAGAGCCTCATGCTTGCTTAGTATTTGCTTTACCACTTGAGCTGTGACTCCAACCCTTTTGTATCTTCTTAGTTTCAGCTAGTGTTTCTATTTTTTGTCCAAGATGAGCCTGGGACCATAATTTTCATATATGATCGCCCATAGTATGGGCTACAAAGTCCACCTTATTGATTGAGATGGCATCTTGCCAACTTTTTGCACAAGTTGGCTTTAAGCCACAGTCCTTCTGATCTCTGCCTCCTAAGTAGCTGTGATTACAGGTGTGAACCACCATGCCTAGACTATAATGCATTACTGAAATTCTCCTTGTTGCCAAATTGGACCATTCCCATATCTGAGCCTCTACGTTTCCTTGGACATAACTTCTCTGTTGCTCATAGCATATGACAGTATACTTATTGACTTGTGTTATCCATATTCCTTATTAGGTCCTAAGCTCTGTGTAAATGATACCCATGTCTTTGTTGTTGTATGCTTTTCATCTCTTTCATGATATGTGCATGTGCATGTGCATATGTATATGTATGTACTAGAGCTTGAACTCAACCTTACAATCTCATTTTTTGCCCACCACTGGTGCTCTACCACTTAAGCCACACCTCCAGTTCCTCATACTCAGTATAATCTTTTTGTGTGTATGGGGTAGGGGGGAGGGTGAGTATTGAGGCTTGAAGTCAGGGCTTAGGTACTATCCCTGAGCTTTTTTTGTTCAAGACATCACACACTACTATTGAGCCTCAGCTCCACTTCTAGCTTTTTGATGGTTCTTTGGAGAGAAGAGTATCATGAGCTTTCCAGCCTGGGCTGGGCTTCAAACCCCAACCCCCTCAGCTTCTTGAGTAGCTAGGTTATAGGCACGAGCCACCAGCACCCAGCCCTAGTATAATATTAATGCATCTTAATACCAAATAATATTAGGTTAATGAATGAGGAGAGAAGTGAATGAATAAACAATCAAATGAATGTAAGCCAAAAATTAGACAGGTTGAGATATCTGGCCTTTATTTTCCAGTGTTCAGGGAAGTCGAGTTGTCAAATGTATTTATTTATAAGGAAATAAGTACTCTAAAGTATCTATGGGCATCTGTCTCATGTGTTTAACATGAAAGTTGATCTAAATAGAAAAGCAGTCTAACACAATGCAAAGTACTGCTCTTGGCAATCAATAAGTTCTAGTACTGTTTTTGTCATTCCATAAGGAGAAACCTGTTTTGGTCTTGAGATTTTTTAATTGATTGAATGAAAAGGTTAAATTTAATAACCTTTTCAGTACTATCTATCATGGTTTAGTACAAATGCAGAAATTTACTTTTCAGACTGATATGAAAATTTGAAAAGAATAAAAGTTAAAGCTGCCAGGCACCCGTGGCTCATGCCTGTAATCCTAGCTACTCAGAAGGCTGAGATCTGGGGTTCAAAGCCAGCCCGGGCAGGAAAGTCTGTGAGACTCTTATCTCCAATAAAACACTAGAAAACTGGAAGTGGCACTGTGGCTCAAGTGATAGAGTGCTTGCCTTGAGCTGAATAGCTGAGGGACAGCACCCAAGCCCAGAATTCAAGCCCTACAACCGACAAAAAAAAGCTAAGCATTGGTGTATAATCCTAGCTACTTAGGAGGCTGAAATCTGAGGATTGCAGTTTGAAGCCAGCAGCAAGAAAAGTCCATGAGACTCTTATCTCCAGTAAATTACTCTAAAATGCCAGAAGTGGCACTGTGGCTCAAGTGATAGAGTGCTCATGTTGAACAAAAAAAGCTCAGGGACAATGCCTAGGCCCTGAGTTCAAGCTTCAGGACAAGCGAAAAAAAGAAGTTACAAAAATATGTAGCTGACATTTGTGTGCTGGCCCCTTCAAAAAATTATCTTACTTCGTTTTTTTTTTGTTTTTGTTTTGTCAGTCATGGGGCTTGAACTCTGGACCTGGGCTGTCTCTGAGCAATTCAGCTCAAGGCTAGCGCTCTACTACATGAGCCACAAGTGGGGGGTGGAGGGGGCTGGGAAGGTGGATCAGTGGTAGAGTGCTTGCCTTACATACATGAGGCCCTGGGTTCAATTCCTCAGGACCACATAAGCAGAAAAAGCTGAAAGTGGTGCTGTGACTCAAGTGGTAGAGTGCTATTTTTGACCTGGAGAGCTGAGGGACAGTGCCCAGACCCATAGTTCAGGCCCCATGACTGGCAAAAAAAAAAAGTCTCATGGACTTTGCTGCCTGGGCTGGCTTTGAACCATGATCCTCAGATCTCAGCCTCCTGAGTAGCTAGGATTACAGGTGTGAGCCACCGGCACCCGGCAAAATTATCTTATTTATTATTCATAACATGTTACAGAAAATAAAACTTTAGCAAGAGGAAGTTTAAGTGTTTTAAAGGATATTTCTTCTAACTTTCCATCAGTTACCAATGCTAAGAGACAAGTTAATGTGACTTGAAAGCCTGCAGTACAACCAGGCACAGTGGCACATGCCTGTGGTCTCAGCTGTGCAGGGGCTTTGGCAGAAAGATCACTTGAGCTCAGGAGTTCAAGACCAAACCAAACAACAAACCAAAACAACAAAAATGTAAAGCCTAGTAATAGAGAATTCAGCACTAAACAAGACAATTCCATTCATCATGGCCATCAAGTTTAATAAACTCTACCTTGTATAGACTTGCAAACTGCCTCGTTATATGGTTTACTCATGGATTTTCTGGGAAACCCTGGGACATCTCAGGTGACTAGTTCTTTAAAAACAGTCTTCCAGAGTTTTGAAGACAGCTTCCTGGATTAACAAAGCAATTAATGTTACACCTGTTCTGAGATATATTTTAAAATGTGATGTGCTCTGAACAAATAATAAAATTTACCAATATTGTCCTGGTTTTTCCCTAAACAAAGCCAATGCCTGTAGGTCCTTTACCAAGATTGCCATTTACTAATGTGCAGATGTCTTTTAAATTTCTTCATGAAGGCAAAATATCTCACAATTTGACAATCTATTGTTATATTGAAACTAAATATACCAATTTATAATTAGACAATTCTTCATCCAAAACAATTTGGTATATGAAAGTGTTCATAATAAGTGAGCTATATTAAAATTCTGAGAAAATCCTAGAAGAATGCACAACTAAAATCTGTTGTATTTCTCAAATATCTTGGTTTTGTTGTTGTTCTTGTTTTTTGTCTTTTTTTTCTTTCTTTGTTATCTTTCACTTGTGTATTTATTTGGCAGACCGGAAGCATTATATGCAGCTATAAGTAAGAAACCTGTATCTGCAGCCTGTCCAGTTGGAGAAGGTAAGTTTTAGCAATTTGTAAATTAGATAAGACTCAGTTATTTGACTTCACACGTGGCCATTCTCCCTTTTTCAGTGTCACAGAGTTTGTGAGGTTAGGAAATCCTGTCCCTGTCTATTTCATATGACTATAAAAGATACAGAAAAAATATGGCTGGAGTATTGGCAGTTTTAGAAAATCAGTACTATGAAAATTCAGCGTAGATGGCTAATTAAGATTATACTTTAAATTTTTTTTTAAACTTACAGATATTCAGGAAGAAAGGAAATTTCAGTGTACTTAGGTATTTGTAAATGTATTTAATTATAATGTGGCATATATATTATTAAGTAGAATT
>NW_012267236.1:10488331-10513065 GCF_000151885.1 Dipodomys ordii
CACCACATAAGCAAAAAGAAAAAAGCCGGAAGTGGCACTGTGGCTCAAGTGGTAGAGCGCTAGCCTTGAGCTGAAGAGCTGAGGGACAGGGTCCGGGCCCAGAGTTCAGGCTCCACGACCGGACCCCCACAAAAAAAAACAGTCTTAAGTGAAACCAGCTTTGTTTTATTTAGTGTAAGCACCTGGCAATGACAGATATTATCACTGTTGGTAATAATTACAGAAGCCATAGTTGGCTATTCTTGGTATGAATTTTTTGTTCTTAAATTATGATCAGTCAGTTAAGGAAGAAATAAAATAAGAAGTGCCTCCTCTCTCTGCAGTAGCTATAGTGAATCAGGATCTCTTAAGGATAACAGGAGCAAAACTCTCATATGGCTTCACACATTAGGACCTATGTAATATATGTAGTGTATGTATGAATATAATGTATGTAATGGGCATCAATGTTAACCCACTGAACAATAGTTAAATTTGTCCCAGAAAGATTCAGAGAATGAGCTCTTTTTGTGGAGTGAGTAGATAATAGCATCAACTTCTTGTTGACCAGATCGCCTGAGTGTGAGATTCTTTAGATCTTTTGTTTAAGGAAAGAATCATGGAGAATAGGATTAATTCATTTCTAGTAAGCTTTGTACATTTACATCTGGAATTTTGGAAATGATAAAAACAATTTATCTTTTTCTTGTAGAACATTGGGAATGCTAGCAAATCTGGAACATCAAACAAAAAACCTGGTATGTTTAATAGTGACCTTGAAAATTTTTGCCAAAATATTTGGCATAGACTTGAATTCATTATTCTGTTTCTCGTCTTTTCAGAGATTGCTCAAGTAACTTCAGCGTATGTTGCTTCGGGTGCTGAACAACTTAGTCTTGCACCAGGACAGTTAATATTAATCCTAAAGAAAAATACAAGTGGATGGTGGCAAGGAGAGTTACAGGTAATGTTTTTATAGTAATGTATGTTCATGAAAACATCAAGTGGAGCACTAATGATTCAGTCCTGTCATCCTAGCTACTCAGAAAGCTGAGATTTAGAGGATCGTGGTTGAAAGCCAACATGGGCAAAAGACTATGAGATTATATCTCTAAAGTAATCAGCAAGGAAGTGGCGCTGTACCTCAGGCAGTAGAGCGCTTGCCTTGAGCTGAAGAGCTGAGGGATAGTGCCCAAGCCCAGAGTTCAAGCCCCACGACTGACCAAAAAAAAAGAGCTCAGGGACAATGCCCAGGCCCTGAGTTCAAGCCTCAGGACTGGCACAAATAAAGCATCATTATAAATAAATAAGATAAAATAGAATAAAGTAATCAGCAAAAAGCCAACCCAGAGGCCTGGGAAATGTAGTAGAGTACTAGCCAAACAAGCAAGCTGAGCAAGCCATGCAAGTATGATGTCCTGACTTAAAATACTAGTACCAGCCAAGCAAGCTGAGCAAGCCATGCAAGGGTGATGTCCTGACTTAAAACACTAGTATCAGCCATACAAGTATGATATCCTGACTTAAAACACTAGTACCAGCAGGGAGGACAAGGGGGAGAGGGAGGGGGAGGGAGAGGAGATGATGATAATAAAGAGCTGGGAAGGTGGCTCAGTGGTAGAGTGCTTGCTTCACATGCATGAGGCCCTGGTTTCGATTCCTCAGCATCACATAAGCAGAAAATGCCGGAAGTGGCACTGTAGCTCTAGTGGTAGAGTGCTAGCCTTGAGCTGAAGAACTGAGGGACAGCACCCAGGCCCAGAGTTCAGGCCCCACAACCAACAAAAAATAAGTAAAGATCAATAGAAAACTTTCATACATAGTCTATACCACTTAATGGTAGTCAATATATTATGTTCCCTTTTAATGATTTGTCTGTACAATTTAGCACACTTAGTTGGCACTGAAAATAATAACTTAAAAGGCACTTTTCTCTAAAAGCCTAATTTTTTTTTAATAATGCATCCCTTACTAAACCACAGATCACCTTCAAAAAGGGAAGCAGCAGCATCTTGCCAGGGATAGCCTTAGGAGATGGTATACTGGCTAGGAGAAAGACTTTACCCAGGCTGTGTCTTGAGAAAATACTGCTCATTGAACTGTCCTGCAGTGGTCTTGGGTTTTTGAAACAGTTCAATGAACAATGTCAATGTAATAGCCCTAGTTTTTTACCTCAAATGTTAACCTAAAGTTGTTGAATATATTTTGATAGAAAATAAAGCATTCTTCTTTTACTTGTAAAATTCCCTCACTAGTTGAAACTGAAAAGCATTTTAGGATTTAAAGATGATGAGGAAAATTATAGTTCTTTTTATTGATATATAAAAGACAAATGTAGCTTTATTCTTTCTGGGAAATTTGAGTCAGGATTCCTAAAGAACAGATGGAGCTTAAATTCATTATGTTCTCTAAATTTCCATCTTCTGATTTACTTTGGAACCAACTATATGGGAATTATGGCTCCTCACATTCTATTTCTGTTAATCTGATTAATTATTAACAAAACTTGGAGAGATATTTGTGATAGACTATACCATTTTTTAGGAGAATTCTAGAAAGATCTTTTTGTAGTATAAATATTGGTGTGGAATACTGAGGGAAGGAACTCTGAATCTGAAAGACTTCTGGATAAGTCTTCTGCAGATCACATTTTCAGCAGCACATTTAGATGCAGATTGCAATGTGTCTTCCAGTAGTTTCATGTTGACCTGGAGAGCCATTGCTAATTTTAAAGATCCCACAGTTATCCTCACTTTTGAAACCAGTTGCAGATTTGATGGTCTTGAAATCAGTCTCAAATTGGATAATTCACAAGAACACATGGAGTTCCCAAAAAGCTGTTACACCTACAGTTTACTTCCACAAAGGACAGCCAAGGAAAGAGGCACAGAGACAGAGTACAAGAGGGTTCTACAAAGGGAACTTCTGTTTGTTTTCTCCCAGTAAAGTCATGGACAACCTTAACTCTTCTTAGCAATAATCTTTGGCAATACACAGAGAGTATTGCTAACCAGGAAAGCTTGCTGGAGCTTTGTTATGTGGAGTTTTTACTGGGATTCCATGGTTGATTAATGGTTGATTATTCATATCGTTGTACTCAGTTTCAGGCCCCCATGCAACCTAAGATACTATGAATCGGTATTGAAAGGACTTAGAGATTATATCCCAGTAGCTAAGTACAGAGGTGAGACCTATGTTTAGGCAAGATTAATTTTTTCTTAAATAATCAAGAGTTTTATAATTTTAAGTTACAACTCAATGATTCTTTTCAAATCTCATCTTTTGAATTGTATATTCTTTTTGCTCATTTAATAGGCCAGAGGAAAAAAGCGGCAGAAGGGATGGTTTCCTGCCAGCCACGTTAAACTTTTGGGTCCAAGTAGTGAAAGAACCACACCTGCCTTCCACGCTGGTATGAAAATGGGTTGACTTTTATTTCATTTTTTAAAGAACTTTGTTAAAATGTAGTAACTTCTTAGATTATCTAACTCTCAAAGATATGAAGTATTTCATATCTAACTATTCTTGAAAGGCATGAAATATTTTTTCTTTACTTCTGCTTAAAAATAACGTACCAGCAAGGTGTGGGAGTTATTATCCTAGCTACTTAGGATATAGAGATCCAGGGATCCCAGTTTGAGACCATTCTGGACCAAAAATAAGTTTGAGAGACTCCATCTCAACCAGTAACAACTCAGTGGTGGGAGGACTGCATGCGTCCCAGGCCAGCCTGTGTTTTAAAGCAAGACCCCACCTCAAAAATAACCAGTGTCTAAAGGGATTGGAGGCATGTCTCAAGTGATAGAGCACCTGCCCAATAAATGCAAAGCCCTGAGTTCAGTCCGCAGTACTGCCAAAAGAAAACAGGTAACTTTGCCAATGAGTAGCTAGAGCTTGGACTCAGGGCTTGAGCACTGTCCTTTTGCTTTTTCATTAAAGGCTGGCACTCCACCACTTGATGGTTAATTGGAGATAAGAGTCTCACAGACTGTCCTGCCCAGGCTGGCTTTGACCTGGGGTCCTCAGATCTCAGTCTCCTGCATAAAGGATTACAGGCATGAGCCACTAGTGCCTGGCTGACTTGGTTTTTTTTTTTTTTTTTTCTGGTCCTGGGGCTTGAATTCAGGGCCTGGGTGCTGTCCCTGAGCTTCTTTGTGCTCAAGACTAGTGCTCTAGCACTTGAGCCACCACGCCACTGCTGGCTTTTTCTGGGTATTTTTTTTTGGGGGGGGTCCGGTTGTGGGGCCTGAACTCTGGGCCTGGACACTGTCCCTCAGCTCTTCAGCTCCAGGCTAGCACTCTACCACTTGAGCCACAGTGCCACTTCCGGCTTTTTTTTTTTCCTGCTTATGTGGTGCTGAGGAATCGAACCCAAGGCCTCATGAATGCAAGGCAAGTGCTCTACCACTGAGCCACGTTCCCAGCCGTCTCGGTAGTTTATTGGAGATGAGAGTCTTGTAGACTTTTTTGCCTGGACTGGCATTGAACTGCTATCCTTAGATCTCAGTCTCCTTTGTAGATAGGATTACATGCGTTAGCCATTGGCACCCGGCTACCTTGGATTTTCTTTTTTCTTTTTTTCTTTTTTTTGTCTGTCATGGGGCTTGAACTCTGGACCTTGAGCTCTTCAGCTCAAGGCTAGCACTCTACCACTTGAGCCAAGCGCCACTTCCGATTTTCTGCTGGTTTATTGGAGAAAAGAGTCTCATGGACTTTATTGGAGATAAGAGTCTCACAGACTTTCTTGCCCGGTGTGGCTTTGAACTGTGATCCTCAGATCTCAGCTGCCTGAGTAGCTAGGATTACAGGCATGAGCCACCAACGCTGGCTCTAACTTGGATTTTAACTGGAGTTCATTAATTCTTATTTTTGTAAGACAGAATGGGGGAGGAGGATGTGAGAGAGCAGCTCAAGGAAAACTTTGCCTAATTTTAATATTTAATAATAGCAGTTTAAATCCTCGGGATACTGTTGATCCTTACGAATAATTAATTTGCGTATTGTTTTGTTGTCCTTTTTATAGTATGTCAGGTGATTGCTATGTATGACTATGTAGCAAATAATGAGGATGAGCTCAATTTCTCCAAGGGACAACTTATTAATGTTATGAGCAAAGATGATCCTGACTGGTGGCAAGGAGAAATCAATGGGGTGACTGGTCTCTTTCCTTCAAACTATGTTAAGATGACGACAGACTCAGACCCAAGTCAACAGTGTGAGTAATACCAAATTATTTATCTCTCATCTGCTGTGAAAACTTTAATATGCAATACAGTATTACTCTGCTGACTCCAATCTTGAACTCAGCACTCATAATAAAATAGATGAATGATTCAAGTAAGAAAATGGTCACAAGGTCAAAATTAGGTTGCAAAAGCATACTTTTTTGCTAGCTTCAGATTTTGGCATTTATTTGTAATTTCTCTGAGTTCTTTGGGTTACGCAACTTCCCTTTACTACCATCCTCTTTCAGCAACCTTTGTTCCTTTACAGCTCAATGAAGACTAGCTAGTCCTATAATTGCCCTATTGATCTAGTCAAAATACCCATTCAGTATGTAGGTGTTATTAATTCTTCAGCCTTACATTGATTTCCCACAGGTTTACAGAAACTCTCAGAAATAAGTGATTTTTTTCCCCCTATCCTGGGGCTGCTACTTTGCACTCAAGGCTAGCACTCTACCAGTTGAGACACAGAGCCACTTCCAGCTTTTTCTGGGTAGTTTATTGGAGATAAGAGTCTCATGGACTTTTCTGCTTGGACTGGCTTCAAACCACAGTCCTCAGATCTCAGCCTCCAGAGTGGCTAACTGGCAGCTGGTTAGGTGATTCTTTAGATAGCTGCTTTATGCCACAATTTTCAAGAATGTGGTCCAAATCTCAAAGTATGAAATTTGGTATTGTCACATGGTAGTTACCTAGCCTTTTTTATGGTTTGAAAGATATATAGCATTAATAATAAATGAAGGGAATCAAAGCTCCCAAAACAATAATAATAATAAGGGAATGGACAGTACTCAAAAATAACTCTTTACCTTTTTAGAGTAAATATTACTTTTTCCTCTCCTTTGGTTTTTAATTTATTAACAAAAAAAGTCATGATTCTTACTAGTGAAATTATTGAAAACATTTAGCATTTCCTTTTTGTTTGGCTGGGAGAAGGTGAGGAGGTCAAACCTGGGGCTTTGAACTCAAGGCCTGGGCACTGTCCCTGAGCTTTTTCACTCAAGGCTAGCACTCTCACACTTAAGTCACAGCACCACTTTCAGCTTTTTGAGAGATAGTTAATTAGTAGAGTCTCAGGGACTTTCCTGCCTGGGCTGGCCTCGAACCACAGATCTCAGCCTCCTGAGTAGCTAGGATTACAGGCATGAGCCAATGGCACCCAGCTTAGCTTTTCATTTTAATCAACTTGCTAAAAACATATAAATGGAATCTTAGCCAAAACTAAATATATCTATTATATTATTTCCATATAACATTTTATTTTAGTCATTTCCATTTTAATGTATACAAGTTTATTCTTACAGTAATATAAAAGTATAATCTGATTTAATCAGGCTGTCACCATTTTCTACAAAGTGAATACTCTAAAACTTGGAACCTGTAACATACAATTTGATTGAACTTTTTCTGAAAACAATTTGAGGGTCTCAACATGTTTAGATCCAATGTCTTAGTAAGTCTTCTAGAAATTTCTCAAGATAAAAAATACAAGGGCTGGGATGTTGTAGCTCCGTGGCAGAACTCTTGCCTAGCAAGTGCAACATCCTGGGTTCGATCCCCAGTACCAAAAAAGAAAAGACAAAAAAAAACAAAAAATACAAACAAATCTTGATGAGTACTAAAACCATTTTCAAAGTTTCTCATAATAACAGATTTAGAAACAGAATATCATTTCTAATAATAGCTTGGTGATAAGAAAAAATACAATGGATTATCAGTAGTAAAAGTGTAATAATAAATACATCTATAATTCAGTGCAAGGATTATCAACTTTATACTATATAATTTTATATGTTATTTTCACTTTAGAGCTTTGAAATTAGAGCTTTAAAAATAGTTTGGATGGATGAGAAAGACTCCTTTACATAAATTAACTAAATTTTTCCATTTGGCAGTAAAAGGAGTCCAGGGTTTTTTATGGTACAAATATTCTCAAATGTGTCTGAGGGTTTCAGGAGAAGTGGCAAAGAAAATTATAACAGCTTGGTTCTCTGGTGAATGGCCATTATTATGCTCTGCTGATGGTTTTGCAGTTTATAGTCATTAATTAGAAATCAGTTTAATCTGACACCTTTCTGGACTTGTAAGATGAAGGTGTTTTCAGAGCTACTGTGTCTGAGGATTTCTGGCTAGTGACCCCTGACATCATTCCAACCTGTCAGTACATTTTGCTTTTGTAGCATCTGTGATTTAAAGTGATGAGTTTAAAATATCATACCTGTAATCCTAGCTACTTAGGAGGCTGAGATCTGAGGATCATGGTTCAAAGCCAGCCCAGGCAGGACAGTCTGTGAGACCCTTATCTCCAATAAACCACCAGAAAGCCAGAATTGGTGCTGTGGCTCAAGTGGTAGAGCACTAGCCTTGAGCTCAGGGACAGTGCCCAGGCCCAGAGTTCAAGCCCCACAACCAACAAAAATAAATAAATTTTTTTTTTAGTGGTAGAACAGTAAAGCCTAATGGTAAGTCACATGAGGCAAATAATAAGAGCTGTTCTAAGGAAAAGCTTTGCTTTGCTTTCCTCTGCCGCATCTGTAACAGTCCTTTCAGTTTCCCCTCTGAGGATAATTTTTAAAAACACTACTCTAGAAAAATCTACTTCAAGATAGTGATGGAGGAAGTAGGAGGTGGTTGGAAGCTAGGAGGTAGCTTAAGCAGGAGAGCACGTGCCTAGCAAGTACAATCCCAGGACCCCCTCCTCAAAAAAAAAATAAAGGAAAGGAAGGAAGCAAGGAAGCTCCAAGAAGTTAGTTGAGAACTTTTTATTCTTTAAGTGAATAGTAGATGGCAAATAAATGCTGAACAGTTCAAAAAGTAGATTGATATGACTTAATTATCCAACACATTTACTATGCAGATTACTTTTGGCAAGCCGGTTTGGGCAGTGTACATTTGTATTCCAGAACTCAAGAGGTTGAGGCAAGAAGCCAGCCTAGGCTACTTAGGAAAATTTTGTCCCTCCCCCATATCAATATTTTTTTGACCAAAGGATACTTTATCTATTGTTCTAACATGAGTAGGACTAGTCTACCTGTAGATGAGAGCTACCATGCTCAATTTTTTATTTAACTAGTTGGTTTAAAGCTAAATAGTCATTTGTGGCTGATAGCTGCTGTATCAGACAGCCCAAGTCTAAAAGACAACCAGTTTTGAGTTGTTGGAATTTCAAAATCAGTTGCAGTATTGAAACAGAACTAAGAAGAAAAGGAAAAGTTGTCTTTCAGCATTGATGACCTACATAGTAATTTTAAAGGAACTGAGTTCATGTGTTTCACATTTTATTTTTTAGATTTATAAAAATATATTTCTATTTTTTCACTTCCTAAGTATTCTTTGAATGTCCACCATATATTTACAGGCATTGGGAATACACACATTAAGACTGTCTTCTCTAAAGTAGCTTCAGAGGTTTAGTGGTTAAGAGACAAATACAATTGCTGTAATGAATAGCCACACAGATGTATTGGGAAAAGATCCCCTAAATCTTCTATGGGGACATGGAAGGTTTTATATTTGAGCTGGGACCAAAAAGACAAGTAGGTATAGTTTGTTGAAAAGTTTGTAGTTTATTGGGGGTAGGAAAATGTATGATTTGTTTTCCTAATTATTTCCATATTCAGAGTTAGAAAAAGAATAGTCAAGAGGTTGTTTCAAATAGGAATACTTTCATATTTCTTCTTGCTATAAAATAATTGCCAGCAACTTACTTATTACCTTTTTTAGCTAACATATTAGGATTTTTAGTCCAATTATATCTGAAAACTGAGTACTTTCTTGTTTTGCCTAAATGAATGAACAAAGGTTCATCATCTATCTTGTAACAAAAGAGCTCTCAAAGCTGTAATTCTCTGGAAAATTCTCAAGTAGATTCCTTTGAAAAAGTTTATTGTTCCTAGAAAACAACTTAGAAAACTGAAGAATATCAGTTGTGTTTGCTTGAAATAGCTATTTATTAGACACTGAAGAGCCTTAACTACGTTTTCAAAAATGAAGAATTTAGTTAAATTATATTGGCAGCTTTGAATTTCATTCACCTAAGTTTCTATAAGCCTATAATTTTCATGGGCTCTGATTCCAGAAATAATTAATCCTTGTATTTGAGATTTTTAACCTCCCTAGATACATAGAAAGGAATCGTTTGCTATAGTCAATATGAGGCACTGAGGGCTGGGAAGGTGGCTCAGTGGTAGAGCGCTTGCCTTGCATGCATGAGGCCCTGGGTTCGATTCCTCAGCACCACATAAGCATAAAAAAAAGCCAGAAGTGGCTCTGTGGCTCAAGTGGTAGAGCGCTAGCCTTGAGCTGAAGAGCTGAGGGACAGTGTCCAGGCCCAGAGTTCAGGCCCCACGACCGGACCAAAAAAAAAAAAAAAGAGGCACTGAGAGCAGGTTAAATTCGAGATGACTGTTTATGATTCTTTAGCCTTTATCAATATTCTTTTCATTTTATTATATAACTAAACATTTTTAAGGTTGATAATTTTAATAGGTCAAGTTTATTTAGTTGATGTTGCATGTTATTATTAGTCAAATTTTTTCTCACCACCTAATTTCGTTATGTTCATTTTATTCCTCATTTTTCTTTTTTTAGGACCCAATGTTGTCTTCCAGTTGTGAAAGCACCCCAGAGACCCACTATCCAAGTTTGACTCTAGCGTGGAGGCAGGGCAGGCAGCCCTGATCAAATATCTCCTACACAATTCATTTACTTCGTTCGAATGTTAGAGCCACTTGTGATTATTTCTTTGTGTTTCTAATTTATCGTTAAAATTTATTTGTAACAAGTTCAAGGATAGTGGGTCTTTGTGTGGCTTTCCCTGCTGTTCACTCTGGCATCTTTTAGCAGTTTTCTTCTTTTTTTAATTTGGTAATTTTAGGTCATTAGCATGCATATTCAGTTTGCCCTTACATGGTGGGAGTTCAAACACACAAAGACCCACTATTTGCACAAACTATTCTCTCTGGTTTGGAATGGGCTGCCATGCTTTTCTAATGTTACTGCAACATGTATATTCATTACTGAATTCAGATACGTTTGCTTATGTTCTGCTATTACATTTGATCTAATCCTAACCCACAGCAAGCACTTAATTGATTCAACCTGATTTGTCCTCAAATGCACATATTTATGCTATTACTTTCTAGTATGCCACTATAAGTACCAATATTTAGATATGTTTAAAGGCCAAGGATTGGAAATAGCCTTTTTTTTTTGTAATCTGAGTGGGAGCAGTAACTCAGGGGAGCTTTCTTTCTCTCACAGAAGAAGAAAGCACCTGGAGGGAGGATGTGCACAGAACATATTGGGATGTTTAGTTTGTTTCAGCTGCCCAGCAACAAGCACTTCCTTTGGTCGTTCCTCTAGGGTCTTTAAGTGCTCTGGGCTGCAGATACTGCATCATGTGTCCAGCATATAACTATCACTTCTTTATTGGTTATGGGCTATTTTTTTAGGGATGAAAAGCTCCCATCATTGACTGTGAGATATAAAACCTTTCCTGGCTTAAACAAAGCATTTGTATCTATAACATATGTTAAAGTTAGAATTCACTTTACCTATTGTAGTCAGGTGACTGCATGTCCCAGTACATAAAAGGCCTCCTTTGGCATTTTTCCTGGATTTAGTGAAATCATAAGGAATCACTGAAGCATTTAAAGACCCTGAAGCCACACACAGGCTCCGGTCAAGGACTCATAGTGAGGAGTGAGGTATGAGAGCTGGCATTCTTCTGTGTCCACAAACCTTCACGACTAATGATTGATCATCCACTCACACTTACCTAATGTATATCCACCTTGACTTTGCTGGCACAGTATTTCACTTATTTCCCAACATTTTTTAAATAACACATTATTATTAACTTAATATATGTGAGAGTACTTAGTTGAAACAAAAAGGAATTTTAGTATACAATATTAAACTATATTTGAAATCAATGAGAAGTTATGCAATTTTAAATGTTTACAAACTGCAGTGCAATCTACTGTTTGTGAATGTCTAAGTATTATCAGGGTAAGTGTATATACATTCATGGTTTTATTTCCTCACAGAGTTCTTTTGGAAAAATGAAATATGTTTTTATACCTCTCAGTTTAAGTTAGAGGAGTATTTTGTGCAATATTTATTTTAATGTGCCTATATATTCCGAATGGATTATTTCAGTCATTTATTGCCTAACTCTTACCTTTACAACATTTGAGAGAGAACCAACAATTTAGTTACATCTTTACAAAGTTCAAATGTCTGTGTTCCAAAATACTTCACATTATTAGAATTTAGGGAGCTATGTATATGAGCTCCCTGGGGAGGGGATCTCTAATTATTATACCACCTCCATTTTTAGCACTGGTCTTCATCATGATATTTTACAAATATAACATGAACAGGAAAGCAATAATACCATTTTAGGGGTAGAATGACATCTTTGCCTGCAGTCACTAAAAGAACAGTACGAAGACTAAGTCCTTTCCCAAAACTGACTTTTCCATATTATATGGATTACCTGGTCTTGCCTTTCTTCTTTTTAACTTTATGCTTTTTAACCTTTAGTTGAGTTCAGTATAAAGACAGTTACTTTAAATACTGAGGTTGGAAATCATATCACATTTTGCATAGCAATTTTCCTTTGGGCTTATCTATCTAATGATAAGTTATTTCAAAAGTGTTTTTATAGCTCAAATCACTTCACTTTTACAATGATGAAAATAGATTATTAAGAATGACATTCAGGTTGAGCTTATCATCTATAATCAATCTGAAAATGATGTGTTCATCAAGTACCTGTAGATTAAATCACATACTGGCCCAATATTTAAGCTGAATGTCAATCTGAAAAATAAATGCTACTGTGTTATCTGAAATACCACTCTTTGCATAGGAATTTCGTCATATATCTTGAGAGAAAGGTTAAAAACAAACTATGACATATAATCATTTAAATCCTTTGAAGTGCATGTAATCCTTTGCAGTACCTCATTCAGCCATGAATTTGTTCTCTTCCTGATTCAGTGTAGAGCAGCTTTCAACTTGCTTAGACAAAAAGAATTTTTTAGAAGTATGGAAATTTTAAATGAGATACAACTAAATAAATTTGAACTGTATTAAAAGTAGAGAATGAAAAGGCCTCATTATTTAAAGACAGTAGTGTGTGATAAAATTGTTAAAGCATATGATTAAATTTGTTGGGTTTTCCAGCTGTGAAAAACAACCAGTTCTAAAACCAAAGCTAATTTTTAGAAAATTTGAAAATTGAAGTCAACTCTATCTATTAAATAGTCTCTCTAAAATTTTAGTCCTTTCTAAATTGTATAAGTATTAAAAAAATAATGGCAACATTTTAGTGTTTTGAAATACAATATGAATACTGGTAGTTCAAAAAAAAGAAACTGAGGAAAGGAAAAGTAAAGAAATGCCAACCCTAGTTGCCAAGAATCCTTGTAAATAGAATCTATAATGGAAATACTGAGAGACCTTTGCCTAAAGTGGCATTATTGGATGCTGCTGTAATGCTACTGTAATGTAATAAATTATTAAATTGTCTCAAAGTGCTGTTTTGCCTTAAGTTTTTATTTTGTGTGTCTTGAAAAGTATAGTATTAAAGGTATTGAGATTGTGCAAATGCTGGGCACGCTTGGCATGAGATAATCTGTTTTTATTTTTACAAAATTGTAATATAACTATGCAAGTGTGTTTATTAAAAGGACACAAACTACATTACTTGTATTGTGTATTTCTTTGAAGCATCCTGTAAAACTTATTTTTTATTTGTTCATGTTTAGGTGTGATTCAATGTGTTTGGAATTTCTCTTTTTTCTTCATGTGGTCTCTGGGTACAGGCCAGGTAATAATTTTGTATCACAGGGTGCAAAGGAAATGTTAAGTGGCCAAGTTTGAGATGATTTTGATAGGACATAATCATGTACTTTGAAAGTAGAAGAACTTTTTATTTCAATATGCTGTTGCTTACAAAGGTAAAAGGTAATTAATCTAGGATATAACATACTAATTATAATTTTATTTATAACTTGTTTCTAACAAGATTAGAAGAAATTTACAAATAAATAACTACTGCAGATGTAAAGTCTTTTAGAGCAAAATAAGCATCTATTTGTAGCATCTGGCATCAAAGTTGATGACAAGAAAAATCTGATCAAAACCTTAACTATTGATGCCTAGCATAGGTACCCTTTTCCTCATCTCTGAAAAGTTACCTAGTGAACATATATTGAGGCCACAGAATACTAGGTCCTGGGCATAACAAAACAAGTATAAGGGCTTCTGGTGTTGGGTAGTACAAATCTTTGTGTACTACCCATTGGGACATAAGCAGCCAGGTTTCTTCAAAATAGCATTTAAGCACAGCAATGCATAGTTACTAGACACCAAGGGAAAGCAAAGGAGGTACTTAGATGGAGAACAAGCTGTAGACAGGAAGAGAGACAAAACAGCATTGGAAGTGTATAGGACAGATTAAGGGGACTGAGCCTAGAGCCAGTGTGAAAAGTGGAGGCTGGAAAGTTAGACTGAGGCTGGGTGAGCCTGAAGCCCCCTGGACCCTGTGCTGCTGGTAGGACTTCATTCTGCCTAGAAACCATTGATCACATTTTGGGTGGGAGGAAACGTATAGTGGCTAGCACAAACTGTTCAATAGAAATCCGTGAGTCACAAATACAGACTCATGTAATTTAAATTTTTCTAGCAGTTATATTTTTAAAAAGAAACAGGTGATATTAATCCCACCAATATTTTTACTTAACTCAGTATATTTAAATTTCCAGCCAGGTGCTGATAGCTCACTCCTGTAATCCTAATACTCAAAAGGTTTAAGATCTGAGGATCACAGTTTGAAGCTTGCCTGAGCAGGAAAGCCCATAGACTCTTTCTTACCTCTAACTACCAAAAAAAAAAAAAAAAAATCCAGAATTGAAGCTGTGGCTCAAGTACTAGAGCACAAACCTTGAGTGAAAAAGCTTAGGAGCAGCTCCCAGGCCCTGAGTTCAAGCTCCAGTACCAAGTATTCCCCCCACCAAAAAAAGTTTAGATACAGAGAGAGAGAGAGAGAGATACACACATCTATATATTCTGTTGCTCAAGGTTAGTGCTCTACCACTTCAGCCACAGTGCCACTTCCAACTTTTTTTGTAATTTATTGTAGATAAGAGTCTCACAGATTTTCTTGCACAGGTGGGCTTCAAACCACAATCCTCAGATCTCAGCTTCCAGAATAGCTAGGATTATAGGATTATGAACCACCGGCACCTGGCTATATTATTTTTTTTTCTCTGTCAGAATTAAGCTATAGTTCATTCTGTATCATGCAGCAGTTGAACAGTTACATTCATCATAAGAACTAAAATGCTATTACCAAAAGATTTTATTGGGAATTAAAACTTACCTATGGGCGGGGAAGGTGGCTCAGTGGTAGAGTGCTTGCCTTGCATGCCTGAGGCCCTGGGTTCGATTCCTCAGCACCACATAAGCAAAAAGAAAAAAGCTGGAAGTGGCGTGTGGCTCAAGTGGTAGAGCGCTAGCCTTGAGCTGAAGAGCTGAGGGACAGCGCCCAGGCCCAGAGTTCAGGCCCCACGACCAGACCCAAAATAAATAAAACTTACCTATATCACAGTCAGGAATTGTATAGACTTCGGAGACATTCTAATACCTTAAGTTAAATATATATATATGAGCCAGGCATGATGGCTTAATGCTTTTAATTCTACCTACTTAGAAAACATATCTGAAGCCAGGTGCTGGTGGCTCACACCTGTAGTCCTAGCTACTCAGGAGGCTGATCTGAGGAATACGGTTCAAAACCTGGCTATATTATTTTTTAGATGAGGTCTTGCTTTATGTCTGGGCTGGCCTTAATTGCAGTCCTCGTATTTTGTGCTTCCTCACATAGCTGATATGACAGTCATACCACCACGTCCAGACATTGCTTGGCATAGAGTCTCACCGTTTTTCTCAGACTGGCCTTGAACATTACAGTCTTGAGCCACCATATCCAGCACTAATAATGCAGTATTCCACACCATACTTTTGAAATAGGTCTTCTAAACCCAGTGTGAGTTATGCGTGCAGCACACCAGTATTTGGACCAAGGTATCCAGTAGTTTAAGTGCTGCTTTGGCTACTCTAGGGACAGAATGGGCAGAAAGGGCTGTGGATTCTGATCAAGAAACCCCGTCTTAAAATTTATCAGAAGTTTTTACCTTTCCCTTTCCTCAAAAAGAGAGTTCAGTAGTCATGTAAGTGTTCACAACTTTGGATTCATCAGGTTGAATGTATCTTTAGAGCAGAGCTTCTCACCACCTGATGGGCTCTGTGCCCATTGTGGTCCTACATACTGTGTGGCAGCTTCTGATTCCTGGGGCCTTACAGGACAGGAAGTCCATGTCCCGTTTGTTATTTTCTGGTTTGGAGGGAGCAGGAAGCCTCACCACAAGCAGACAGGGAAATTCAGGAGGCACCAAGAAGAGTAGAGTTGCAGGCTTAGGAGGGGCTCCAGACTCCACAGGCAGCACGTCTGCAGCATAGCATTGTGGGCAGAGGGATTATTGACGTCAGCAGTGCTGAAAGCCTGGTTTCGTTCCTGAACAACTGTACTGACAGAGCTGAGGAGTAGTAGGCTGGTTAAAGTTAAAGTCTAAGCAATTGGGTAGACCATGCGTGAAGACTTCTTGAGATGATGGACTGAAATAAAAAGGTTCTGAGGAAGAGGAGGGTTGTAGCACTTTGTTGTGGACTTAGAAAGAAGCAGGGAAAACTGAAGATAGCTGTGTAAAGGAAAGAGAAAGGCCTCAAGAGAGAACCAGGCCAGGATGCTGGCTTCAGAAAGAAAAGGGATTCCATTCCCTATCGGAAGGAAATGTGGGACTAGCAGGCAGGAAGTACAAGGGTGCTATTCCTTGGTATTTCCCCTGACATTGTAGCTAAGAACATCTGGTGTGAGGATAAGAGTCAGGAGAAATTGAACAGAAGATTTGAGAGCTACTACAGAAGCAAAGGAGTCATTGAGGCATGGTGATCAAATATATGACATGTATGTTCCAGCCAAGTCCTAAGGCTTTTCTTATTGTTCCAAGTGATTATTCCAGTTAGAGTCCAGTGTTTGTGTCTCCTGAGGTAAACCATAACTTCCACTGTTGATGTATCCATCCTCATGGTTTGCCATGTGGTGGGACACCAATGGTACCCAATAGTATCCAAACAGACTCAATCATTGTCCATACTTCAATGACTTTTAGAACAGATATAAGAAGCACATTTAACTTCAAATGTAAGTTAATTTACAGAAAAATATGAAGTGGATAATAGTGATGGAATGTGAATGTGTGAAAAAAAAATCCTGAATGCAGAGCTTGGCACCCATGACTCACACCTGTAACTCTAGCTTCTCAGGAGGCTGAGATCTGAGGATTGCAGTTCAAAGCCAGCCCAGGCGCGAAATATCCGTAAGACACTAATCTCCAGTTAACCAGCAAAAGCTGGAAGTAGAGGTGTGGCTCAAGTGGTAGAGCACCAGCCTTGAGTGAAAAAGCCAAGCAAGATTACAAGGCCAGGAGTTCAGACTACAGTACTGGTGCACACTCATGCATATGCGTGCGCATGCACACACACATACACACATGCTTCTGAATGCAGATCTGAATGGCTGAAGTTTGTAAGATACTCAGTAAGAGGTGAGCTAACCCTAGAAAGGGTTCTCATTGCTTCTGTTAGTCACCTAGCCATAGCCAGGGCCACCAATGACATCACTGGCAGCACCATTCACCGAGTACCAAGCCCTCACATTTGTCCTCTGTATAGTACTCCTGGTAGCCTTCTCAATCCATCACTCACTCTACACTTCTCCCTGGAACAACACAAATGCAGATTCCCAGAAGCTTGAAACCTTTGAACTTAACCTTAGCACTGAGATTTCTTCTTGGTGGCACCGCACATTACCACCTACTGAAATTAATTTTTTAACCTATTGTCCACATGTTCAGAAAACAGAAAAGCTGTCTTTAATAATGTATTATAAAATTCAAAGAAAATTAGGAAAAGAAATTGACTTTAAAAATCTCTCCAGGGCTGGAGGTATAGTTTAGTTTGTAGAATGCTTGCCTAGAATGTGTGAGGCTCTGGGTTCGTGTGTCACAGTACCTGTCACAGTACCCCCCCACACACACATATATAAAATGTGATCCTTGTGTTCTTCATCTGTCACAAGATTCCCAAGGTTCTGCTCTAAGTAGATCTCCTGCTGCCCTTCCAGATCACAACTGCAAGTGACTGTCCATACTTCCTTCATCTTCCTCTCTCCCTGCATTCTGAAACTCATGCTGCTGCTTCCTCTGGTAGTTTCTAAGTACTCTAGGTACTGAGGTATTCTTCCTAAAAGAGGAATTCCTTCAACCAGTAAAATGTAAGAGTTTACTTGAGCAAAGGAGTGCAGAACAATTTAGGAATGGAGTAGCTGCCACAATAACTTCTGAGAATTCTAGCCAGCAGTGTGCCTGGACAGACTTTATTGAAAAACATAAATAAGGTATATAGAAAACTGACTTCTACTACCTCAGCACTGCAGCAGTCAATGTGCTATAGTTTAACTAGTTAACCAGTGATAGCTTTATTGGTTGGCTACTGGATCTCCTACAATCAAATGAAACTCAGTGTGATATTAAGTTCTGTATTGGTTTGATCTGTCAGATACCAGCCCCAACCCCTTGGCTTTCCACAGATTTCATTTGGCAGTAGCTGCTGTGTTTGCATTTTGTCTGAGGAACTTCCTGAGGCAGTAGTGCCTTGTGTCCATCTGTAGACACAGGCAGGCCCCCAGGACTTCATGAACAATTCTGCAGTATGTCATGTCACAGTTTGGCGTCTAGTTCAGCTCTGATGTGCCTGTAAGTTGGTTCAAAATGAATGCAGTCTTCTGTGACTTCCCTTCAGGTCGCTTGTGGCTGGATACTTGCAGTGTCTTTTTTGTTAACATTGTGGGTTAACACTGTGGTCTTGCTAGAAATCTCCAGGTCCTGGAAACTTCTGGGTTTTTTGCTTCTTTCCTTTGAGAAATCTGGAGGCATGTTTCTCTACAGCTTCTTTAAATGTAACTGAAATTAAGAAATACATTTGGCAGCCCCAAATACAGGTAATGCTTTAAAAAAAAAAAAAAAGAAAAGTCTTACCAAAGCTGTGCACATGTAAGAGACTAATTGCTTCTTTTTGAATGGGCCTAATTGATAGTGATCCAGGGATGACTCAAGCTCTGCAGTTGGAAAACACTGACATCAAACATTTGATTCAATTAACCATTTCAGTAATCTCAAAAATGCCTTGAAATGGTGAGATTCTAATCTCCTCAAGGCCATTTTTTAGGAATCCTTAATTCTTTCACTGTTAGCAATCAGGAGTGCGCTGACATGTTGCAGATGTTGCTAATCTGCTTGGTACACAAGTGGTGTCACCTTCATGCCGGCTCTCTGCGCTTGGGTGGCACTTCTTTTCTCAAAGCAACGATGTTCTTTCAAAGCAGCATTTGTCAACCCAGCACGTCTTTCTACAAAGACAACTGCAGAAGTATTTTAAGCTCTCTTCTGTCTTTCTGCAGGGTGTGCTGATCTCCAAGCCCTGGACACAATGCAGCCAGCTGAGAGGAAGAGACAGGGCTACATTCATGAGCTGATCCAGACGGAAGAGCGGTACATGGACGATCTGCAGCTGGTGATTGAGGTGAGGGACCATCGCTGACCAGCTCTGCAGCTGTTTCCTTCAGGTGTCAGTGCCTTGCTGCTCCCCCTTGGCAGCAAAGGGAGGCCAACACTGGTTTGTTTTGTAGTGGTATTGGGTGCAAGAGATTGAACTCAGGGTTCTAGCACACTAGGCGTGCATGTTACCACTGAGCTACACACCCAGCTGAACATGGAGTTTGAGCCACATGGCAGTGCCACAAACAGTGACAGTGGTTCTCACAAGCTTAGAACGCTGCTCTGCCTACTGGGTAGCCCACTCGATGGAAAAGCATTAAGGTATCTTCCTCAGCTGAGCCCATTCAGAGTAAAGAGACAAACAAGGTATGTGAATGCCTTACTTAGTTGGATGCATTGGAGTCATCAAGGAAAGACAGTGGCACAGAGTGGGCATTAAGGCCCCAAAGCTCATTTTACTTCATTTTTTCCCCCCTACTGAGACCCAGGGACTCTTGCGCTTGCTTAGCTTTTTCCACTCAAAGCTTTTACCCCTTGAGCCATACCTTCATTTCCAGCTTTTACTGGTCAATTGGAGATGAGACTTTCCTGTCCAGATTGGCTTCAAATCATGATCCTCAGATCTCAGTCTCCCGTGTAGCTGGAATCACAGACATGAGCCACTAGTACCTGACCTTGACTTGAGACTTTGACCTAACTGTATTTACGTGGTTGTTTGCAACCTGATCGTTTTCCCTTTTCAAGGGAGTAGTGAAGCCATGGAAGTACTAGCCTACTGTTTCCATCCGTTTGGAAAAACAAACTGAGCAAGTATAAAATACTGCCCAGATACAAAAAACAGAAATGAAAGAAGAGGTTTTTGTACTCACGGAGTTCCCATTCCTTCTAGAGACAGAGTAAGGTTCAATAGGAGCTGGAGCCTATAGGAGGGACCAGCCCCAGGCAGGAAGGGCTCTGCCAGCTATGCAGACCACAGTCTGCAGGAGGAATAAAACCGAAATGGAAGACATGCACAGAGCATTTGGAAAGCAGATTCCAGCGCAGCTGGAGTGTTGGGAGCCTGAGGGCCCCTGGTAAGGTTGGCTGAGTTCACATCTCTCAGGCTATGAACCTTGTAGGAAGTTTGTGTCTCTTTGCACAAGGTAGTGAGGAGCCTTTGAGAAGTTTTGGGTTTTGTTGTTGTTTCTGTGTGTGTGTGTGTGTGTGTGTGTGTGTATTGTGTGTATTGTGTGTATTGTGTGGTACTGGGATGGGTCTCAGGACCTCACACTTATGAATTGCTCCACAACTTTAGCCACATCTACAGCCCCACCAAAAGTTTTAATATAGAGCAAACATCACTGATAAGAGTTGTTACAGATGATAACTTCTTTCTTAATGTTTTTAAAGTCAGTTCCTAGTGATTATGGTCATTTTGTGGAAACTTGGACTTGAAAAAGAGCCAATCTTACTAGCTACTCAGCAGGTTGAGATCTGGGCTGGCCCATGCAGGAAAGTCTGTGAGACTCTTATCTCCAATTAATCCACCAAAAAAGCTGGGAAGCAGAGCTGTGGCTCAAGTGGTAGAGTGCCAGTCTTGAGTGAGAAAGCTAAGGGACGGTGTCCAGGACCTGAGTTCAAGCTCTAGTACTGGCACCAAAAAGAGAAAAAAAAAAAAAAGATTGGATTTTAGTTTTAGCTTCTTAATTCTAGTTTTGTGACCTTAAGCAAACTATTCTATTCTATGAGTCTTTATTTCTTCCTGGGTCAGTTGGAACTAATACCTGAGTCTCCTCAACTCTGTTGTATTTGAAGTTAAGCCTATGTGTCTGGACGTGCAACCCCACACAGAGAAACAGAGAGTGCTCTTTTAACTGAGCCAGCTGCCCTCTGTGTGCACATCTGCCTGGGCTGGTTTGGCGACACCCAGAGCCATCACTGTTTCTCAGCGAACGTCTCCCAACAGTCCTGAACACTGAAGTGTTCAGCCTGACAACAGCCCAGCTCAGTTCTGCAAACTCTTGGGTGCAGGTGCTTTGTGCCCTGTGTCTGGCTGACCTTCATAACAAGCTTAGGAAGTAGCTAGGAGAGTCTTTGCTTACTGAGGAGATTACTGGACTCAGTCTTTAGAACCAGCCTTAATAGGAGCTCACATAGCAAACAGCAGGGGAATTATGCAGTTGAAAATGTATGCTTATTTAGAAATAACACAGTTATGAAGACATTATTTGCTTTAGATCACACACAGGCTATCATCCATGCTTAAGCTAATTTCTTCTACAATTTGAACTTAGGTTTTTCAGAAACCAATGGCGGAGTCGGGCTTTCTCACTGAGGGAGAGATGGCCTTGATTTTTGTGAACTGGAAAGAGCTCATCATGTCCAACACGAAGCTGCTAAAGTGAGTTGTGGCCGTCACCTGTGGCCGTAGCTGCCCTGATGTTATGTGCAGCCCCCATAAGGACTACACTACCTGGCAAAGAAACATCCCACTGTTTTCTGCTCTCTTTAATTCTGTCAAAGCCTGTATTTAGCCAGGCACTAGTGGCTCACAACTGTAATCCTAGCTACTCAGGAGGCTGAGATCTGAGGATCGCAGTTCAAAGCCAGCCCAGGTAGGAAAGTCCATGAAACTCTTATCTCCAATAAGCCACTCAGAAAACTGGAAGTGGCGCTGTGGCTCAAGTGATAGAACTCTACCCTTGAGCTGAAGAGAGGGATGGTGCCCAGGCCCAGAGTTCAAGCCCTACAACCGACACAAAGAAATAAAAAAGCCTGTATTTATAGGCTTTATATTCTGTAATCTTACAAAATGTCTGGTAACCATAAAATAAATGATTATTAAGGAAAAGTAAAGAAGTGGAACACAGAAAATACTTGAATGGGAGATCATGTACGGATTGGTGATTCCAAGGCATGTGCCTTGCTGGCTCTGACAGGAGGGTAGCAGGAAACACGGGAGGAGCTACAGCTCATAGCCAGATGTCACTGCGCAGTTTGCAGCCTGTAAGTCCCCATGTGCACTTCCAGTCGTGGGAGGCCTTCCTGTCTTTACACCCATGAGGTCAGAGTCCCAGGATCAGATGTGCTGTCCCACCCCTGCCTGCAGTGCGCAGCCCTCCATACCCTCACCTCAGGACTCTACTGCCCCCGCCCCCATTAACCTGACAAAAGGCCAGAATTGCCTTCCTGGTTCAACTGAGAGGTAATCTTTCCAAAGAAACTTTGCTAAGAAACTAAGGTAAAACCCAAACCATTCTAAAGAACCAGGAGGCATCTAATATATAGACTTAATTTTCTTCTTAGAACAGCTTTAGGCCCACTGCTTTCCCTCCCTTTTCCTCTCAGTGTCAGTTTCCTCATTATCACTGCCTCTGGCATGCTGTGGCATTCATCCATTCATTGTCAGGGGCATTCCCTGAGAAATAGAGCAAGAGCCTATTGTTTGCAGGGCCTTGCGGGTACGGAAGAAGACTGGGGGTGAGAAGATGCCTGTGCAGATGATTGGGGACATCCTGGAGGCTGAGCTGTCCCACATGCAGGCCTACATCCGGTTCTGCAGCTGCCAGCTTAATGGAGCAGCTCTGTTACAGCAGAAGACTGATGAAGACACAGACTTCAAGGACTTTTTAAAGGTAACTTCATTCTGAGCCCCTCAAGCATCTTTGCTGGGTCTGCAAGCACCCTGGCCCCTTCTGAGGCCAAGAACAGCAGCATACACTTCCCACAGGAAACCTCAGTAGAGAAGAAGTTGCTATTGGCTTCTGAAAGAAGCAAAAAGATGGGGGACAGTTCTCTGATAGCTGTTGCTTTTCAAGTACACATGACTTTTCTTGGAACAGGATCATGATTTTACCCATCGAATAACAGAATGATGCTTATTTTTTTGGTTTTTTGTTTTGATTTTTTTGTTTTTTTTTGGTTGGTCATGGGGCTTGAACTCTGGGCCTGGGCACTGTCCCTGAGCTCTTTAGTTCAAGGCTAGTGCTCTACCACTTGAGCCCCAGCGCCACTTCTGGCTTTCTGGTGGTTAATTGGAGATAAGAGCCTCATAGACGTTCCTGCCCAGGCTGGCTTTGAACCTCGATCCTCATCTCAGCCTCCTGAGTAGCTAAGATTACCGGCGTGAGCCACCAGCACCCAGCTGGGTTTTTGTTTTGTTTCTTTTTTTTTTTTAAGTAAACTTACTTACCAGATACTTAATTTTTCCAGGGAAATACTCAGAATGTAATGTCACTGTCTTAATTTTGTAACTTTATTAGGTATCTTATTCAAGACAAAACATAAAGTAGCTTACCTAAAATGTATAAAAAAAAACAAGATAAAATAAAATTTAAAATAACCAAATGAACAAACTGAAACAAAAGGAATAAAAGCTGATAGCTAGAAATAGGCTAATGTGTAAAAGACTTGCCTTTTGATCCTGTCTGTATATGAAACACATGCAGAGATGTCATTGAAGATTCCAGTAACCAGTGAGAAGAGGAAATTGAAACACCTTTGTGTAACTATTTAAACATAATAATAAAAAAAAGGAAAAGGAAATAATCAGTTCCATTATGTCAGTCAAAAATTAAACACAAAGGCTGGGAATGTGGCTTAGTGGTAGAGTTGCCCAACATGCACAAAGCCCTGGGTTCAATTCCTCAGTATCATATAAACAGAAAAAGCCAGAAGTAATGCTGTGGTTCAAGTGGTAGAGTGCTAGCCTTGAACAAATGAAGCTCAGAGACAGTGTCCAGGCCCTGAGTTCAAGCCCCTGGACTTGAAAAAAAAAAACATGAAACACAAAAAGTAAATCTAGAACTATATTATACAATTACAAGTCTTGTGTGATAAGTCTCCAACTTCCTTATGGTGACAGAGCACTGATCTTCAAACAGCTGGTTTTTATAAACCAAGTGTGGTAGCTCACATCTGTAATTCCAACAGTTAATAAGCAGAGGAAAATGATCCTTAGTTAAAAGGCTGGCCTGGACAACAAAAGGAGGCCCTGTCTTAAAAAAAAAAAATCGGGCTGGGAAGTTGGCACAGTGGTAGAGTGCTTGCCTCGCATGCATGAGGCCCTGGGTTCGATTCCTCAGCACCACATAAGCAGAAAAACGCTGGAAGTGGCACTGTGGCTCAAGTGGTAGAGCGCTAGTCTTGAGCTGAAGAGCTGAGGGACAGCGCCCAAGCCCAGATTTCAAGCCCCACGACTGGACCCAAAAAAAAAAAAATCTAACAGTAAGCTGTATCCCAAAATGTTTCTTTTTAAGATAGAAAATATAAAAGTAAAAGCCTGAAAATGCCTCCTTTATCAGAATATGTAGTAGAGATCTATCCAAAAACAAGAGGAAAAGCAATTTCAATATGCAATAATGGGGGAAATGATAGTAAAAGTTTTCAATGATTGAAAATGACATGCTAACCACTTGGGTGGCAGAGATCTGCAAATTTAGATTTGAGGCAGTGGCTGGGCATGGTGGCCCACACCTGTCATCCACAGCTATATGGGGAAGCACAAGTAGGAGGATCATAGCCCAAGCTGACCTCAAAAATAACCAAAGCAGGCTGGGCACTGGTAGCTCACACATGTAATCCTAGCTGCTCAAGAGGCTGAGATCTGAAGCTTGCAGTTCAAAGCCAGCCTCAGCAGGAAAGTCTATGAGACTTCTATCTCCTAGGCTGGGAAGGTGGCTCAGTAGCAGAGTGATTGCCTTGCATGCATGAGGTCCTGGGTTCGATTCCTCAGCACCACATAAGCAGAAAAAGCTGGAAGTGGCGCTGTGGCTCAAGTGGTAGAGTGCTAGCCTTAAGCTAAAGAGCTGAGGGACAACACCCAGGCCCAGAGTTCAGGCCCCACAACTGACAAAAAAAAAAA
>NW_012267236.1:10513115-10515830 GCF_000151885.1 Dipodomys ordii
GATTCCTCAGCACCACATAAGCAGAAAAAGCTGGAAGTGGCGCTGTGGCTCAAGTGGTAGAGTGCTAGCCTTGAGCTGAAGAGCTGAGGGACAGCGCCTAGGTCCACAGTTCAGGTCCCACATCCAGCAAAAAAAAAAAAAGAGACTTCTATCTTCAGAGAAAAAGAGAAGGAAGGGAAGGAAGGAAGGGAGGGAGGGAGAGAAAGAAAGAAAGGGAGGGAGAAAGGGAGGAAAAGATGAGAAAAAAGAAAGAGAGAGAGAGAGAGAAAGGGAGAAAAGAAAGAAAAAAGGAAGGGAGGGAGGGAGGGAGAAAGTAAGTCAAAAGTGGAGATATAGCTTAAGTGGTAGAGCACTAGCCTTAAGCAAAGAAGAAAAAAAAAGCTCAGGGACAGTGCCCAGATCCTGAGTTCAAGTTCTAAGACCAGCACAAAAAAATTGAAATAACTGAAGCGGTAGGGCTGATGCCTAGATACTCAGGAAGCTGATATCCGGAAATTTGAAGCCAGAGACTCTGTCCAGTTAACCAGCAAAAAGCTAGGCGGTGGTATGGCTTAAGTGGTAGAGCACTAGTTATGAGCAAGCACAAAGACCTGAGTTCAAATCTTGGTAATGGTGAGGAAAAAATAAAAAAGAGCCAATACAAAAAGGGGACTAAATGGGCTGGAAGGGCAGCCAGGAGAGAGAATCTAGAAGCAGGATGGGAAAAGGCTGAGATTCTTGCTGTTTACCTGACACACTTCAGATTCTGAGTTATTGAAGTTGAAATGTACAAGGATGTCAATGGCAGGAGTCAGGGCCAGTGTTTGCTCTGAGTTGACTGGTGCTGTGATTTCCTCACAAGGCTCTCATCTGTCTTGCAGAAGCTGGCATGCGACCCTCGGTGCAAAGGAATGCCCCTTTCCAGCTTCCTGCTGAAGCCCATGCAGAGGATCACCCGCTACCCTCTGCTCATCAGGAGTGTGAGTATGCAGGCTGCGCCTGCCCATCTGGGTGGGAATATCGTCTTCCCCCCTCTGTGGGAGCCGCCCTAGTACCCCAGGCCAGTGTAACACTACCCTTGTTGGGGCTGGATAAAGGCCCTGTAGGTTGCAGCTGGGCAGCCTCAAGAGCCAGAGATAGGCTATTAGCATAACTGTGGCTGCCGTCTTCCTTCTGGAATCTAAATTCAGCTGCCAGAAGTCCCAGGAATCTCCCATTGAACACATCCTAAACAGTTATGGACCAAACCTCCTGTGTCCCCCACTTCCACTTGATGCCTAGTTAAACATACCTTCTAACATTCCAGTCAGCCTCTCTCTCTCTCTCTCTCTCTCTCTCTCTCTCTCTTTCTTAAATTTTTTTGGTACTGGAGATCAAACCTAGGACACTGCACTTACCAGTCACGTGCTTTGCCACTGGGCTACATCCCAGCCCAAAATACCTCTTCTTTTTTTTTCTTTTGGTCCATGCTGGGGCTTGAATGCAGGGCCTAGGTGCTTGCTCTGAACTCTTTCTGCTCAAAGATAGTGCTCTACCACTTTGAGCCACTCTTTATTGTTCAGTGATAATGGAGCCTAAACTCAAGGCTTTGTACTTTTAGATAGGTGTACCTTTTTTTTTTTTTTGGCTAGTCGTAGGACTTGAATTCAGGGCTTAAGCTCTGTCCCTGAACTTCTTCCATTCAAAGGCTAACACTCTACCACTTTACACCACAACTCCACTTCTGATTTTCTGGTGGTTAATTGGAGATAAGACTCTCCCAGACTTTCCTGCCTGGGGTGGCTTTAAACCTCGATCCTCAGATCTCAGTGTCCTAAGTGGCTAGGATTATAGGTGTGAGCCACAGGTGCCCAGCTAAGAGTACTTCTTGAGTCTTGCTCCCAACACTTTTTTGCTTTAGTTATTTTTTGGATAGTGTCTCAATTTTTTGCCTGGGGATGGCTTAAGATAACAATCCTCCTACCCACACTTGCTAGTTTTTTGGGTTTTTTTGATGACCTCAAACCAAGATTCTCCCAGTCTGTCCCTCCTAAATAACAGGGATTGCAGGCGTAAGCCAGAGTCCTGCTTACCTTTGTTTTTGATATAAACAGAGTGGGTATTTTCAGGTCTTGCACCTTCTAAGGAAAAGGCAGGTTTTATATAGAGGAAAACAGCAGGTATAAGATAAGATTATTGCATTGGCTGGGTGTGGTGGCATACTGCCTATCATCCCAGCTGCTGAGGAGGGAGAGGGAGGAGGATGGTGGTCCAACGTTTAGGAAAAGTAAGTCTTATCTGAAAAACAAACTGAAAGCAGAAGGAGTAAGGTATGGATCAAGAGGTAAAGCATTTGCCTAACAAGCATAAAACCTAGAATTCTTTATTGTTGTTCATTGACTTTTAGCCATGAGAACTCAGCACAGACCAAGTCATGGGTGTGGATGCCACACTGACCCATCAATACAGGTTTCAGCCCCTTACCTGCAGTATTGCAGGCCAGAAGTACTATAGACTTCTGAGATGTATTGAAACACCATTCACACACATGACACTGCAGCAAAGCCTCATAAATCAACACTAATATTCCTACAATGAGATAATTACTGAAAGTACAGCACATTAATACATCTAGCTCTTCATTCAGGTCAGGTTTGTCAGGCTTTCAAGCTTTCTTTTTTGTTGTTGTTGTTGTTGGTCGTGGGGCTTGAACTCTGGGCCTGGGCGCTGTCCCTCAGCTCTTCAGCTCAAGGCGAG
>NW_012267236.1:10516615-10525496 GCF_000151885.1 Dipodomys ordii
TCCACCTGTATCCCTATTTAAACGATTTGTTTTTCCCCTTCCCCTCCACAAATTATACTGACATCAAATACAGTGAAAGCAGGGGTTATACTGTGGGGGAGGGACATACAAAGCACAAAGAAATAATCTTATAAATGCATTAGAAACAATCGCGTGAAAGGAAAAAAAAAAACATTTGAATCCATATCTTAGGGTTCATTTCCCTAACATCACCTTATCTGACCTTTTCTGCTTGACTCACACATATACTAGACATTGCAAATAAGGGAAACCATGGGGACTTGAGGTTCTTGAGAGCAAACAACATGCCTCTCTCTGTAACATGTGTACCTCTGTGCCTCGCCTAGCCTCCCCACCCCCAACCCCATCTAGGAGGATGAGTGATGAGTAACTGGGTGGTGGGCAGTGAGGACACACCACCTGATGCTGCCCACTTTCCAGATCCTGGAGAACACCTCACAGAGCCACGTGGACTTCGCCTCCCTCAAGCTGGCCCTGGAGCGGGCGGAGGAGCTGTGCTCACAAGTGAACGAGGGAGTTCGGGAGAAGGAGAATTCAGACCGGCTGGAGTGGATCCAGGCCCATGTCCAGTGTGAAGGTCTTGCAGAGGTGAGGGTGCAGCTGGGTTGGGAGCCCGCCCCACCCCAGCCCCAGTGTGGGCGGTGCCCGGCTCACCGGGGCCTGTGCACACTCGGCATCTACCTCTACAGGCACTCCTTACATTATCATCTTTCCTGTTATTTGAACAGACAATTTGGGGTGTTTTCAGCTCTTCAAATTCAGGTGGTAGAATCAATATTCTGTGGGAAGAAGTATATGTTTTCATCGGGCCAGGTGGAACTCTGAATATTGAAGCCACCTTCCTACCTAGAAAACTCCCCACAGTACCCTCAGGCTCAGGGAACTGGAGATACTGGGATGGCTTGGCCAGGACTCATAAAGTGACATTTTCTTCCTCTATAAGCAACTTATTTTCAACTCCCTCACCAACTGCCTGGGACCCCGGAAACTTCTGCACAGTGGCAAGTTATACAAGACCAAGAGCAATAAGGAGCTGCACGGGTTCCTCTTCAATGACTTCCTCCTCCTTACCTACATGGTGAAGCAGTTCACTGTTTCCTCTGCCTCTGACAAACTCTTCAGCTCCAAGTCCAATGCTCAATTCAAAATGTATAAAACGGTGAGTGCCACACATCCAGCCCCACACACTGCATCAGAGCTTGTACCTGATCCCTGCCTCCAGCTGAGCCTGCCCCTTCCTAGAACTCCACCTGATCAGGTGACTCCCTTGCCACTTTCCAAGGAAGGGGCCCAGTGCCCAGGCCCCTCTACCTACAGTTGGGCATCAGCAAGACCCAGCTTTGGATTTTAGCTCCCCCTAGCAAACACAAAGACACCTGATCTTACCTCTGGGCATACTCAGCATCAGGTCAGACTGCAAACTGAGCCTGACATGGGCCAGGCGTTAGCGTACAAAGAACAACCCGCCTTACCAGCTGCAGGACATGCGAGCTCCTGTGCCCACTCATTAGCACCTGGTCCACCCCGGACATTTACCTTACTTTACAAAATGGAGGTCATTTCTATCTTTCTAGGTAAAAGACCTAGATAGCACTGGACCCTTTTCTACTTATGCACACAGCTCTTCAGAACAAACAAATACTGTCTCCAGACATAGGTGGGTGGTGTTCTGGTCCCTCTCACAGCCTGTGTTTTGGCCCTAATTCTTTCAGCCCATTTTCCTGAATGAAGTGTTGGTGAAACTTCCCACAGACCCTTCCAGCGATGAGCCCATCTTCCACATTTCCCACATCGACCGGGTCTACACCCTCCGAACTGACAACATTAATGAGAGGTCAGTCCTGACCACGTAAGACCTGCCTTGAAACCTGACTCTCCTCCCTCTGCTGTAAACCCACCTCTACCTGTGCCCAAGTCCTACTAACTGTCCTAGCCTCCCTTATTTCACGCCTGGCTCCAGTCCTCAGCAGGACCTGGTTTAGATGTGCTTCATCGCACAACCACCTCTTAACCTGTTTCCTGCTTCCAGCCTCTGCTCACTCTGCTCCTTCCCATCTTCCAAATGTGCAGATACGACACTCAGTTCCCACTAAAGTCCAGTCAGCGGCTGCACTCAGACAAAAGTCCATGGCCATCACTCTTCCCAAGGCCTTCCTGGGCTGTCCAGCGTTAGTCCCCTCTCTACAGGCCTTAGGCCTGCACGCTTCCAGACAGCTGCCTCCTGGCCGGCCACCTATGCTTCCCTTCTGGGAAACTCCCTTGGGGATGAGCTCAGTGACAAATGCCTCCAATGGCAAGGCCAGGGGACACTGCTGCTCCCATGCACATAGTTCTCTGGGTACCAAGCTGTGGTGCTGACTTGTCACTGCGGTAGCATCTTCTAGTTCTGGGTCCCCAGCTCCTTGCAAAGGCATGTTGTTTTGTATGCATCCAGGAATTGTCTGGAAATTCTCAGCTCATTCTCATTTAGCAGTTGAGTCCTGCACTTGAATTAAGAGTAAGCGTGGGTTAGGAATGTGGCTTAATGGTAGAGTGCTTGCCTAGCATGCATGAAGCCCTGGGTTCAATTCCTCAATAACACATACACAGAAAAGGCCAGAAGTGGCACTGTGGCTCAAGTGGTAGAGAGCTAGGCTTGACAAAAGAAGTTCAGACAGTGCCCAGGCCCTGAGTTCAAGGCCCAGGGCTGGCAAAAAAAAAAAAAGGCGAGCCAGTAAGCATGTGACTGGAAACTTGCTAAAGCCAAGGTTAGCAAAAGAAGGAAGAAGGCCGGGAGCTGTGGCTGTGTGAGCCTGTGAGGTGTGTGGGAAGGCCCATGGCCGTACACTGTGGCTGTGTGAGCCTGTGAGGTGTGTGGGAAGGCCCGTGGTCATACTCTGCTTCTCCCCCAGGACGGCCTGGGTCCAGAAGATCAAGGCAGCCTCCGAGCAGTACATCGACACTGAGAAGAGGAAAAGAGAGAAGGCTTACCAAGGTACCTCATGGTGTCCTGGGCTCCTGGGGGCTGGAATGGGCAGCTGGGCACTGTGGGCAGGATAGGGTGTGGCCCAGGACACAAGGTGCTATCCATCCCTGCAGTAAGCCCTGTGACTGAGCCTGCCGTGGAGCCCAGCACCAGCCCCTCCTGAGACCCACCACACAGTGGGGGGCACCCAGGGCCAGCAGGCCTTCCCCAATTCTTCACTGCATTCTGTTCACACCTGACCTCACCTCTATGGGGTCCATCTTGTCCCATCTGACTCCAGAGCCTGCGTCATGGGCCCTCAGCCTGCTCCTCCTCCAGCTCCCCCAGCCCTCCTCAGCCTGCTAGTCCCACCCTGGGAACAAGTGGAGACGTAGACGTGCTCCTGGCTCGCGTTCCATGCTCCAGCGCCCTGTTCCCAGTGGCAGGCAGTCGGGCTCTCCTCCTTCCCCTTCCTTCTGGACCACATCATGTCCTGAGCGGGCTGCTACCAAACCATCTTTCTTCTTGCTTCCCAGCTCTTCTTCCTCCCTTCACCCCCTGTTCTAGAAGGTTCAGCAGCCTTCTTCCAGCAGTGGCTCCTCCTCCTGAACAGCACTATGGGTAGCAGCGCCCAAACGCAAAGCCCATCTCCAGCACCCTGCCACACATCAGCTCGCTAACGTCAGCCTTGCTCTGCTGCCATCTGGAAGCCTCCACATGGGGAGTCTTGGCTCTTTTCAGGCCCCAGGGAGAGTGCTTCCTTTCTGCTCCCTTTCTTGGCCTCTAACCTGGTGACTTTTTCCTGGAGCCCTGCCCTGCTGGGTCTGCATTGTTCTCTGGACCTTAGCTCTCCATTACTTCTGCCTAAGGCCTCTGAGCCTCCAGTTCTGCCTTAATGACCATAAACTCCCTGAATGCAACTCCATAGATACTGCCTGTGACTTGTACCCAGTGGCTCTGTATTTGCCTCATTGTGTCCTTTCTATTCTTTTTTTTTTTTTGGGGTCCGGTCATGGGGCCTGAACTCTGGACCTGGGCACTGTCCCTCAGCTCTTCAGCTCAAGGCTAGCATGCTACCACTTGAGCCATAGTACCACTTCCGGCTTTTTTTTTTCTGCTTATGTGGTGCTGAGGAATCGAACCCAGGGCCTCATGCATGCAAGGCAAGCGCTCTACCACTGAGCCACCTTCCCAGCCCCCTCCTTTCTATTCTGAAGAGGAGCCATCTACCAGCTCAGCGTAGCTCCAGTGAATCCAGTCTCCCAGCCCCTATAGCTCTGTGACCAGAACTGTCACCAGCCCCTACATTCTCCCCTACCCCACATGAACGCCAAGCCCCATGTTCGCCACCCCATCTCAGTGGAGTCTCCCGATGAGAATTGTGCGCTGAGGTACCCCTTCCCTCTCCCCTGTCCAGTCCTACTTAGGCTCATGCAGCTCTTTATATATTCTTTTATTCAGGTTTCCTTTTTTTGCTTTATACTCCTGAAATGTATGTGCAAATTGGCTTTTGCTAATTGAAAGTTGTTTTAATGCTACCTTAAAAACTTGCTATTGCAAAGTCAACAACTCAATCACTTCATAAAACATACGATCTCTTAATTGATCAAAGAGGAAAATCAAAGTTTTGCTTGCCATCTCTCTCTCTCTCTACATGTGTGTGTGTGTATGTGTGTAATTCTGAATTGTTCTTGTGTTTGTTTTATCGATAATGTCTGTACATATAGGGACAGCCAAGGCTAGCCCACACCTTCAAGGGCAAGTTTCAAGTAGAGGTGTGGGCATGGCTAGGGGTGGGCTACTTCTCATGGAGAAAGCTTCACATGCCCAGAATTCACCAAGCGTCCTTTATGTTTATTTTAAATCCTTAGACTGCTTAACTAAGCTTCATGTTTACCAAGAGCATGTGAGGTGGGAGCCCACTAACTCACTTCTCTCCAGTATAGAAGCAGTTTGAATACTTCCTTCAATATAATTAGACCCGAAGTATGGCTGACTGCTAAGATGAAATATTTACTTACTTGTAACTGGAATTTTGGTGAGACTTTGACATCTGATGTTCGCTTTTTTTGGTCGTGGGGCCTGAACTCTGGGCCTGGGCACTGTCCCTCAGCTCTTCAGCTCAAGGCTAGCGCTCTACCACTTGAGCCACAGCGCCACTTCTGGTAATCTCAGCCTCCTGAGTAGCTAGGATTATAGGCGTGAGCCACTGGTGCCTAGCTGATGTTCACATTTTGACCATGCCATTTGAAGACACTTGAGTTGAGCACTCAGGAGGCTAAGGCATAAGGATCCGAAATTCAAGGCCAACCTAGGCTACAGAGGAAGACCCTGTCTTTAATAAACAACAAAGAAATACAGTATATACATACATTAAAATGTTGTAATAGAGGACTGGTAATGTGACTTATTGGTAGAGTGATTGCTTAGCATGCATGAAGCCCTGGGCTCCATTCCTCAGTACCACATAAACAGAAAAAGCTGGAAGTGGCGCTGTGGCTCAAGTGGTTGAGTGCTAGCCTTGAGCAAAAGAAGCTCAGGGACAGTGCCCAGGCCCTGAGTTCAAGCCTCAGGACTGCCCCCCCCCAAAAAAAGTCATTATAAACATCTCTGTACATCAACTTAATAAAAGACTTAAAAAGAAAAAAATGTCATAATAAAACTCATTTTATAGTTAGCATATTTATGAAGCATTTAAAGGTTTATACAAGGATGAGTTAAACAGTCCATGGTACTGTATTGGCTCCTGTCTGGCAGAGGAGACAGATATTACACAGAATTTCAGCCCCCACAGGCTGTATAGGCTACTCTTAAGTCAAGGCTAGTGAATACTCAGAGGAGAGAATAGGTCTAGGAAATGGCTGAGATTGACCTGTATCTTGAAGAATGTGTAGGATGCCAACAGGCAGAGATAGTGGACAAGACATTCCTAGCAGGTGACATGGCCCACAAAGAGGCATGGACAAGCCAGATGCTGAGCTATTGGATCCAATGAAGAGGCAACTGAGGCTCAGGTAGTATTCTGTGAGAACAGGAGTGTAGCTAGTGATAGAGCATGTTCTAACCAGCACAAGGCCTTGGGTTCCATTTCTAGCATCCAAAAAAAAAAAAGTATCAAGAAAGCTAGAATGTGACTGTCCACAGCTAGCATCTTCACCGTGCTGCCCACGTTCTCCGAGAAGAAACTAACGCACGTCATCATCTTTTGTAGCCCGCTCTCAGAAGACTTCAGGTATTGGGCGTCTTATGGTGCATGTTGTTGAAGCTACAGAATTAAAGGCCTGTAAACCAAATGGTAAGTGCTTCTTTCTTTCAGTGATATGGCATTGCCCTGTTCTTTCCTGGGTAACCCTTTAGAACACTGAAGGATAGAATGCTATTTGTTTAGGTATTTAAGTATTTGTTTCTTATGAATTTGTTTGTTTATGGCAGTACTGGCCTCCAGCCCTAGAACATTTTTTTAAAAACAGTATTTCTACTCCTGTTAAGATGGTTATATATACAGCAGAAGCTCATGCCTGTAATCCTAGCTACTCAAGAGTCGGAAACCTGCCAGCCCAGGCAGACAACTCCAAGAGATTCATGTTTCTAGTTGACCAGTAAAAAGCTAGAAAAGGAGGTACAGCTCAAGTGGTAAAGCACCAGCTTTGATTGAAAAAGCTAGGCAAGTTTAAGCGCTAGTACCAAGCACAAAAACAAACAAAAATGATGATAGATTCTTTATTGGACCTGCTGGAGTGCTTCTACATAGGCAAACAAAGTGCACTGCAAGGCACATGCAGCTCGTGTGAGCAGCTCTCACACTAGAGCTTGCAGTCACTCCAGGTGTCCGATGCCATCAGTGTTGGGAACACAAGTCCTGTGGCTAGACCACAAGGCAGGCCTGCTTCTCCAGGCAGTGGCTCCTGCTGCTGTGGTGAAGAGGAGCAACGTCACAATTCCTGCTGCAGCTTGACTGTGGCCTAGGCAGTCACTCCCCTTGCCATGTTACATTTGTTGATGGCTTGTTTCTGTGTAGGAAAGAGCAATCCCTACTGTGAAATCAGCATGGGCTCCCAGAGCTACACCACCAGAACCCTCCAGGACACATTGAATCCCAAGTGGAATTTTAACTGCCAGTTCTTCATTAAGGATCTTTACCAAGATGTGCTATGTCTCACTATGTTTGACAGAGACCAGTTTTCTCCAGATGGTAAGTATCACTTGGATAGCAGGGCTCAGGGTGTTTGCAGTTTTCTGGAATCTAGAGTGTGGATCCAGAGTGCTCGGCTGCTACCTACGAGAAATAACACAGGCCTATGCCAGCAAATGGGTGTCCTTCCTCGGGGTTACAGGACACCTTTGACTCCAGTGATCCCTGCATACATAAGTAAACACTGGTTATACTGTATGCCTGCAACATTCTCTGACTAGAGAGACTTGAATTTCAAATAGGCAGCTGCTTTCAGACATTCTTGTCATTGTATCTGTATCCACTGACAGTATCAGACATCTATATGACAAAAGTTACTTGCTTTGTGTTTGAAAGTTTTATGAGTCCTGTTTGTGGCAATTTTTAGATAGTTTTATAAAGAACAAAGACTTTTTACTACTGGTGGCTCACACCTATAATCCTAGCTACTCAGGAGGCTGAGATCTGAGGATCTCAGTTCTGAAGCCAATGGAGCTGGAAAGTCTATGAGACTCTTATCTCCAGTTAACTACCAAAAAGGCAAAACGTGGAGCTGTGGCTCAAGTGTAGAGTTACTAGCCTTGACCAAAAAAAGCTCAGGGACAGTGCCCATGCCCTAAGTTCAAGCCTCGTAACTGGTGCATACACAGACATACACACAGACACACAGAGATAAAGACTTTCAACCCCAGCATGATCTATTCACAGATTTCCTTGGTCGTACTGAAGTTCCAGTGGCAAAAATCCGAACAGAACAGGAAAGCAAAGGCCCTACAACCCGCCGACTGCTGCTGCATGAGGTCCCCACAGGAGAGGTCTGGGTCCGCTTTGACCTGCAGCTATTTGAACAGAAAACTCTCCTGTAGGAAACTGGGGAGGACAGCACCAGGGGACCTGCCCACAAGACAGGGTCTGGACAGTTCACCTCCTGGGGCTGAGGAGCATCACGCAGCTTCATCCATCACAAAGCCACATGCTGGGGCCTGCATTTCACTGCATACTAAATCGCTAAGCAATCTATGCAAACATTATCTTTCCCACAGCACAGTGCCTTGTACTAGTGTTAACATGCTCAACTGTGTTAGATGCCAGCATTTCCATTTTCAGGGCTCTAAAAGTATTATGTGGAAATGAGGCATCAGACCACCAGATGTTACCACTTGGTGAATGTGTCACCTGTGGAATGGTTTGGTGTCGCCAAACTGTTCCATACATGTGACCTCTCTTAGGTCACAGTACTCAGGAGGTGAAGGTTTGGGATGAAATGCTGCGGCCGTGGCTGCAAAGCCTGATACTGAAATAATGTCTACTTGTGCACTGAATAAGACAGAAACTTGATCATTTTATTTCTGATTAGATTTTATTATTCTCTGCTAAGACAATAGAGTTTGAAATATAGGGGGGAAAGCTTGATGTACTTTCAATACTGTGAACTCTAATAATGTGGAAAATATTTTTCAACTTTAATTTTCTGAAGTATAAATTATTTATGTAAATTTCTTATTTCTTGTTTCATAGGACAGGCATCTTTAAGCTTTATCATTGCCAATATGTACAGAAAGAGAATAAAAATATAAGTTTATGAATGTAACCTCTTTTAAAGCTTGACTGATTTACTTTCTATAAGAAAAGTTCTGGGGGCTGAGAAGGTGGCTCAGTGGTAGAGTGCTTGCCTTGCATGCATGAGGCCCTGGGTTCAATTCCTCAGCACCACATAAGCAAAAAGAAAAAAGCTGGAAGTGGCG
>NW_012267236.1:10525819-10551188 GCF_000151885.1 Dipodomys ordii
CCTGGGTTCAAATCCTCAATACCACATAAACAGAAAAGGCGGGAAGTGGCACTGTGGCTCAAGTGGTAGAGTGCTAGCCTTGAGCTGAAGAGCTGAGGGACAGTGCCTAGACCCAGAGTTCAGGCCCCATGACCAACAACAACAATAAAAGAGTCTCACAGGGACTTTTCTGCCCAGGCTGACTTCAGACCTCAATCCTCAGATGTCAGCCTCCTGAGTAGCTAGGATTATAGTGAACCACCAGTGTCTGGCAAGAAAAGCTTTGGAAAGGCAATTTCGGGGGTAACTTCAGAGGTGAATTATACTCATAAATTTCCATGTTGGGTTGCAACCCTTTTGTACAATCATCTAAAGATAATTTAGCCAGGCACCAGTAGCTAACACCTGTCATCCTAGCTACTCAGAGATTAAGATCTGAAGATCGAGGCTTGAAGCCATCCCGGAGAAACAAATCCTTGAGCTCTTACCTCCAAAAAGAACAACAAAATGACTCAAGTAGTAGAGTACCAGCCTTGAGCAAAAAAAGCCAAGCAAGATCACAAGGCCTTGAGTTCAGGCCTCAGTATCTGTACAAAAAAATTTTTTAAGTAACTTCAGCTAAGTATTGATGGCTCATGCCTGTAATCCTAGCTGTGTGAGAGATTGAGATAGTAAAGACTGTAATTCAAGGTCAGCCCAGACAGGAAAGTTCAAGACACCCCTTTCTCAACTAAGAGAACCAAGAAGACTAACAGATTTCACCCAGGCATGCCTGTGGAAATATGACCCTGTCTTTAAAAAAATAAGATAAAAAATAAGGGCTGGAGGCTCATAGCTTACTTTCTTGATCAAAAACCAGAGTTCAAAACCCAAAACTGAAAAAACAAAACAAAAACATTGTTTCTTATAATGAAACCAAATTTCCTTTCTAATACAGTAGGGGAAATTAAAAAAAAAAAAAGATGAAGGAGGGGCTGGGAAGGTGGCTCAGTGGTAGAGCGCTTGCCTTGCATGCATGAGGCCCTGGGTGCGATTCCACTGCACCACTTAAGCAGAAAAAAAAAGCCGGAAGTAACACTGTGGCCCAAGTGGAGAGTGCCTTGAGCTGAAGAGCTGAGGGACAGCGCCCAGACCCAGAGTTCAGGCCCCATGACCGACAAAAAAAAAAAAACCAAAAACAAAAAGATGGAGAACTAAGGCTTGACTCTCCAGTATTACTCTGAGCCTTTGATGTTTGATGTGTTGACATTCTGGGACTTGACCATTGGAGCTAGAATGAGTGTTAGCTGGGGGAGCTATGCCTGTCCCCTTTGAGTCCTGCTCTCCTGGGGAGTAAACTCCAGTGTAACTTCTAAGGAAAGGGTAATAGACATGGGTGAGGACTGTCCCGCAAATTGTCCTACCCTCCAGCTCACAGGCTCCGTCTTTCCTGTTGTCCCTCTCCTGGCAGAGCCACGTCCATACCTGCCTAAGCTTCTTTGGCTTTTCAAATTTGAAATATGAAATTCATTTTGATTGTTAATAGAAGTACACTTTCTATGTTAATTTTCCAGATATATGAGTAAAACTGGAAAAGATCTGTCCTATGAAGGAGTCACCTGAGCTACAGGAGCCCTGATTTCTGAAGAGAAAGCTCTTCTTTCTCCAGGCAGCTGGAGGAACCAGAAGGATTGTTTAGTGCAAGCATTGGGGGCTCTACCATAGCTCTCATTTCTGTTTAACCAATTACTGGGAAAAGAAGGGCTGGAAAATAAAATTAGGTTCGATTTCTTTTACGTCCATCATTCTAGAAATTGATCCATGGCACTGATTGGTCAAAACAGAGACAAAATAATTAAATATTAATTTAAGGTATAAAAGAAACCAAAACAAGCAGACATTTCGGTGACCTTCAGAAAAGGTTGGTGAGTGAGGCACAACCTTGCTAAGAAATGCAAACTCTCAGTCATCTCTCGGGTGTTGGGAAATACATTTTGTTGTGTCTGGAGGTAAGTGGGAACTGACATCAGAATGAGTAACCTCTGACTAACCAGTGTTCCAAGCCTGATGATGATTGGACAGGTTTCAAACTAGCTCTGAGGTTACTGTGACCATAGCTGCAGGACAGCGCTCTCCGAGCGTGGATACTTTAATTCCCACTAGGATGAATGTTGTGCTGTGTCTCCATCTCTGGACAAAGTGATGGTTCTTGGTCAGATTTAGAATACAAGAGCCTGCAGGATCTGAGTCAGACAACTTTAATGGCTACAGAAGATACATTATGTCAACAACACAACACACCCAACTCTCTCCCCCCACTGAAATACAAGCCTTATTTTCAGAGAGTGTAGGGGGTAACGGGAAGGGGATACCCTAAGATGACTTAGATCCTACATCCATTGGGAAGGCAGACCTCACACAACTTGTGAAAACCTGGGATCCCCACCAAGCTCCTCAAGCTCCTAGGGGTGGGGATGGTATGGCAGAGGAGTAGATAACCCCACCTTCATAGGAGGGATTACATTCTGAGCGTGTCTGAGTATTTGTGCCCTGGAGGCAGGGCCTTGATTGGCCTTGGAACAGAAGGACACCGGCACTTTTCAGCGAGGAACTGGCCTCGTGGGTTGGCCTCACACCAGTCATTGAGACCCTCTGAGCATCAAATATTGGAAGATAACAATGCTACCTTGCTGTTAAAATATTTCAATGAACACAAAGTTCCTAGTTCATGACCAGAACTCAATAAACAGTAAGTGCTATTATTTGGATATTTCTTACAAGGTCTTTCCACTTATGGAAAGAAAAACGAGGTTCTCAGTCTTGGGACACACACCCTGCCCTGTGAAGGCAAGGAAGCTCTATTACAAACGTCCCGACCTGACCATCTTGTGCACAGAGTCCAGGTACTTCCCCAGGACATCTGCAGTCATCACTCTTCTTTGCACAGGCAGTGCCTCCCGTTTGTGCTGGTCATCTCCCACTGCCCACGAGCGAGGTCTCTCCTGTCGGTCCATTGAAACCTATTGGCAGAAAAGGGTGGCATGAGGTATGCTGCGGGGTGAGGAGGCTCACAGGGAGGGAGGACCCTTCTGGCCCTTAACCCACACCCGGCCTACTTATCCAAACTGCCACGCCCTCTCCCTCTCACACTCTGCCTGTATCTGAAGCTCTCACAGGAGGTTTTCAGAGGACTCTGGATCTTGGACTCCATCTACCTTTGTATAGTATGGCAGAGATGACTAGCTGTCTACAGAGTGCTTCCCTCCACCATGTATAAATCAGCCAGCTTCTTTCCCCAGCAACTTTGGACCCAGCCTTGGACCAGAATCTAGCCACAGACGACCAGAGGAGGAAACCCAGCCTCCCTCCAGTCCTGGCCACATATACCATGGCCCTGTTCAGTCCAGACCATTTCTCTTTTCCAGTTGCAGGAATGAGCTCATTGGAATCCAGGTGAAAAGATGACAAAAGCTCATGAGAGAGTTCTGAACGGGGACAGCTTGCTGTTCATCTGACCCACCTAATACTGGTGCTTGAACAAAAAAAAAAACTTGTACTGTGTTAAAAGCTCTGTATACTTTTTCAGCCTGATGGTGACAGCAGGGACCCTTCTCTGCCTTAGCTGTAGAGTTTCCTTCTGTCACATTAAGATCTAAAACAAGGCTGGGAATGTGGCTCAGTGGTAGAGTGCTTGCCTAGCATGCATGAAGTCCTGGGTTCAAATCCTCAATACCACATAAACAGAAAACGCCAGAAGTGGCACTGTGGCTCAAGTGGTAGATTGCTAGCCTTGAGCATAGAGAGACTCAGGGACAGTGACTAGGCCCAGAACTGACCAAAAAAAAAAAATCTAAAACAAGTGCTTCTGCACAGCAAGGAAAACAAAAGTTGGGCATGATGGCACATGCCTATAATTCCAGCACTTAGGAGCTGAGGCTGGAGACTCTCGAGTTCCAGACCAGCCTAGACCACATAGTGGGACCCTATCTAAAAAAAAAAAAAAGCTGGCCAGGTGCTGGTGGTTTATGCGTGTAATCCTAGCTATTCAGGAGTCTGAGATCTGAGGATCGAAGCTCAAAGCCAGCCCAGGCAGAAAAGTCCATGAGTCTCTTATCTCCAATAAACCACTCAGGAAACCAGAAGTGGCGCTTTTGGCTCAAGGGGTAGAGTGCTAGCCTTGAGCTTAAGAGCTGAGGGACAGTGCCCACACCCAGAGTTCAAGCCTCACAACCGACCAAAAAAAAAAAAAAGTTATGCTCAGAACTGCTGAGGATAGTACATAAGCCTACCATGTAATAATTCCTTTCAGAGAGACTTAGGAAAATAACAGGATTGAGTCCGAGTTGCATCACTAAATATTTGAGCAAGTTTTTAGCTGGAAAGAAGAAAAGGCCATGTTCCACAAGGCATGGTAGAAAAGAAGGGCCATGAAGTTGGAAAGAGGAGAAATGCACAGAGGCTGTATGTTCACAACAGGCCATGGACTCATTACCTAGCTGTACCTAAGCCTTCCCTTGGGTCCTGAGCTTCAGGTTTCAGGATTCCCAGAAGGAGGGAAATAGGCCAGGAGCTATCAGATGTGACCACCCAATTGTGAACTCTGGATTTGAAATCTATGCTGGGGGAAAAAAGAAAGAAAGAAAAAAGAGCCAGATTACAGGTGGCTCACACCTGTAATCCTAGCTTCACAGGAGGTTGAGTTCTGAGGATTGAGGTTCAAAGCTAGCCTAGGCAGGAAAGGCCAAGAGACTCTTATCTCCATTTAACCACAGAAAACTGGAAGTAGTGCTGTGGCTCAAAGTAGTAGAGCACTAGCTTTGAGCAAAAGAGTTTAGGGACAGTGCCTAGGCCCTGAGTTCAAGCCCTGCAACTGATGAAAAGAAATCTGTGCTGGGGGAATTCTTGCCCTCTTTTTTTGTGTTTCATGTTTTAAAAATCCCACTTCACAAGGCCTTTTGTGGTTCGCCTGTATAATCCTAGCTACTCAGAGAGGGTAAGATCTGAGGATCATGGTTAGAAGCCAGTCTGAACAGAAAAGTCTGTGAGACTATCTCCAGTTAACTAGCAAATATGTCAGATTGGAGTTGTGGCTACAGGTGTAGAACACTAGCCAGTGAATGAAAAAGCCAAATGAAAGTGAAAGGCCCAGACCAAAACAATTGGAGATGTGGTTCATGTGGTTAAATACCTGCTTTGCAAGTATGAAGCCCTGATTTCAAACCCCAGTTGTGAAGAGATAGAGACAGAGTAAAACAGAGAGACATAGTGAAGAGGAAAGGGAGAGAGGAAGAGAGGGAGGGAATACAGAAGGGAGAAACAAAGGAAGGAGAGAAAGGAAGAAAGAGAAGAAAAGTTGCAACAAAAATTTTGGTCAGGTTTGAATGTAATAAGTGGTAAATGGTATTGCTGCACTATTCACAATAGCCAAGTTATGAAAAAAGCACAGATGCTTTACAGTGGATGAGTGGATCAAGAAAATGTGGTATATGCACAATGGAATTTTGTTTATCCATTAGAAAAAATAATATTGTGTCAATTGCAGGAAAATGGATGGACCTAGAACAAATCATGTTAAGTGAAATAAGCCAGGCTCAAAGAGACAAACAGCACATGGTTTCTCTCATATGTGGAAGCTAGATCTGAAATGCAAATATGCATGATAACATATACAGGACTCAATGCATTTTACACACACACTGACTAAAGGAGGGTATACTTAGGGGAAGAACCCAAACACATAACTCCTCTGAATCCCTAAATTACTGTTTATTAAAATGAACACCAGGAAGTGTGATCGTGTTTTGGGAAGTGGACAAAGAGGGGATCACAGGGATGGAAGGAGGAAAGGCAAGCAAGCGTAGTCATTACATTCAATGTACATTATGTAAAACAGTGAGGCATGTAACGAGGGTGGGGATGGGGGGAGGACAATAGGGAAGAATGGACAGTGAGGCATGGTACTCATAACCTGACTTACGGAATTGTGACCCCTTTGTATAACTAAATAATAATAATAAATGTGGGGGCTGGGAAGGTGGCTCAGTGGCAGAGCGCTTGCCTTGCATGCCTGAGGCCCTGGGTTCGATTCCTCAGCACCACATAAAAAAGAAAAAAGCCGGAAGTGGCGCTGTGGCTCAAGTGGTAGAGCGCTAACCTTGAGCTGAAGAGCTGAGGGACAGTGCCCAGGCCCAGAGTTCAAGCCCCACGACTGACAAAAAATAAAAACAAAAAAATGTGGTGATAGAAAAATGGCACCAGGTTAAAGGCTCAGGAAAAAGAGCTCAAGGGATCTTAGGGGGCAGATCTTCTCTGTCTGGTCTCTGCTTTCACCAAGTAAGGGCGGGTCAGCACCTGAAAGCAAGGTCCGGGGTCTCCTATGTGCTACATTTCTGTGTCTTTTCCCACAGAGGCCTCCCTGCCCTAAGAGCATCCATGAGTGCAGCAGTAGCTGCCCCTCCGCCACCTCCTTTGCTCTCCTATGTCCAGCCACTGCCTCCTCTGCCCAGTGAGCCCCTCTGTGAGCCGAGCAGGGGGAGGTGGGGAGAGGAGGGCGGGCTTTGTCAGAGCCACTACTTTGGCATTAATACTTGCTGTCCACCGGGTGTGGCAAAATTGCGCCTCCCCAGCTCTCAGCTCACCAGACCCTTCTTTTTAGCCTGTTTGTACTGCCTGCGGTTTGAGGAATACAGCTGTTTTTCAAAAGCAGTCTGACTTAAGTTAGGTTTATTGTTGTCACCAGGTAGAGGAGTTTCTGCGAAGATGAGGTTTTCAGCACTGTGAAATAGACAAAATTATCTCAGGTCAACACAAAAATCAGAATATTATCTTAATAAACTCAACACTTTATAACAAGGAAATGGCTAATTAGATATACACTGGTGACCCTTGGAAAAATGTCTCCTAAAAGTTCTTGAGTGAAAGCTTGGTCCCTAGAAGGGAAGGGACGAGTCCTAGAGTGGGTGGTCCGCAGGTCACAGCGCGCCCTTGAAGGGACTCTCCAGACACTTACCTCTTCATTTCTCTCAGCATTTGTAAGTTAAAGAAAGGATTAAGGCAAAATAAAGATATTTTAAAGCAAATAAAACTGAGAGATTCTCCATGAACAGGCACACATGGAAATTAAAAACAGTTTGTTTAATGTTTGTTACAAGCTGACACATTTATGAATGATATAAACAGGCCTACAAGTTGTTCTAGAAGAGAACAAAAAAGGGAGAATGAGGGGTTGAAGGATTAGAAGACAAATACAATAAAATGTTAATGGCTGTTAGATGCCAATTCTTTCAACACTGACTACATATTCAGTATAATCCCAGTAAATCTCCATGTTCTTGGGAATTTTTGTGTGCATATATATAGATATAGATATGTGTATATATGGAACTTGAACTAATTCTATAGCTTAAAAAGGATTTGTTCTATCTGGTATTAAAGCTGATTTTAAAACTATAGTAAATATAACAGACCATAATAGAGAATCCAGAAATTAAATAAGTGTGCTTATACTTCTGTTGTACCAAATTAAGACAATAGTGCAGAAAAAGATGGATTTTTTAGTCTATAATATGAAGAAATGAATATCATTGGACTCCATAAACAATAGACATATAGAAACAATTCCAGTTAGATTAAATGTGAAAGCAAAACTGTAAAGGGTTTTTTTGTTGTTGGGTTTTTTTTTTTTGTCGGTCGTGGGGCTTGAACTCTGGGCTTGGGGCTTTCCCTCAGCTCTTCAGCTCAAGGTGAGCACTCTACCTCTTGAGCTAAAGAGCCCCTTCCAGTTTTCTAGAGATAAGAGTCTCATGGACTTTCATGCCCTGGCTGGCTTAAAACAGTGATCCTCAGATATCAGCCTCCTGAATAGCTAGGATTACAGGCATGAGCCACCGGTGCCCGGTTTAAAATTGTAAAGTTTTTAAGAGGAGGTGATTTCAAATAATGTATGAAAAGGGCTGGGAAGGTGGCTCAGTGGTAGAGCGCTTGCCTTGCATGCCTGAGGCCCTGGGTTCGATTCCTCAGCACCACATAAGCAAAAAGAAAAAAGTCGGAAGTGGCACTGTAGCTCAAGTGGTAGAGCGCTAGCCTTGAGCTGAAGAGCTGAGGGACAGCGCCCAGGCCCAGAGTTCAGGCCTCATGACCGGACCCAAAATAAATAAATAAATAAATAAAAATAATGTATGAAAAGTACTAATTATAACAAGGAAAAAAGATAAGCTTCATAATATCAATATTTAAAACATCTTCATTTGGTAGGTATAATGATGCATGCCTAAAGTCTCATCAGTCGACTGAGACAAGAGCATAATCTAATCCCAAAAGTTCAAAATCAGCCTGGATAATAAACAACACAACAAGACCTCATCTCAACTAGTAAATAAGTTTTTAAAAGGCATCATTAGGAAAAGTTAAAATACAAATCCACAAAATATGAAAAGATACAAGAAGCAGAACTGAAAAGGGGTCTACATCCAAAATATTAAAAAAAAAAAAGCTTTACAAATCAGTGAGCAAGACAGACAACCAACAGATAAAAATGGCAAAAGTCTTAAACAGGTACTGTTCAAGTGAGAAAACTCTATAGGCAATAAAGATATGAAAAGCACTCAGAGGTTGGAGGCGTGGTTCAAATAGTAAGGCTTGGCCTAGCAAACACAAGACACTTAGTTCAAACTCCAGTACCATCAAAAAAGGAGCTAGGCGCTAGGCACCAGTGCTCATATCTTTAATCTTAGCTACTCAGGAGGCTGAGATCTGATGATCATGGTTCAAAGCCAGGCAGGGCAGGAAAAGTTCATGAGTCCCTTATCTCCAATAAACTACTTTTTAAAAACAAAGCCAGAAGTAGGGCTGTGGTTGAAGTGAGAGAGCAATAGCTTTGAGCAAAAGAAGCTCAGGGACAATGTCCAGCCCTGAGTTCAAGCCTCAGGACTAGCACTAAAAAAAAAGAAAAAAAATAAGGAAAGGAAGAAAGGGAAGGAAGGAGGGATGGAGAAAAGAACTCACTTGGTAATCAGGAAAATGATCTCAGCCATGAGCTTTACTCAAATTAGAAAATCCAACCATATCAACAGTCAAAGAGAATGTGAAAAATGTGTACAGTACTTCTCATCCATTATGACGGGGACATAAGCTAAAATAGCTTAACAGTTTAACAATGTCTTATAACTCAGAAAGGCTCACTCTTAGATATACACCCTAAGAAATATGGATTGAGGGAATCAAAATACTTGCATTGGACTGTTTATAATAACCCAAATAAGACAATAATTCAAACATCCACCAATAGTGGGGGCTCACATCTGTAATCCTAGCTACTCAGGAGGTCTGAGGATCACAGTTCGAAAACAGCCTGGGCAGAAAAGTCCATGAGACTGTTATCGCCAATTAACCAAGAAAATGCTGAAAGTGAGGTATGGCTCAACATGGTAGAGTGCCAGTGAAAAAAAACAGCAAGTGCATGAAGCCCTGAATTCAAGCCGCAGTACAGATGGATTTCACAGTATGTAAATGTCTTGTCCAAAAATCAGTCACAAAAGAGAAAATGCTTTCATATTTCATTTATATGAAACTCAAAACTAGCTGAGATTTACCTGACTTTTGTAACTGTAAAAAGAAAAACAACTAGGTGAGATTAATAATATTGTTTAAGGATTTAAAAACAACCACAAGGAAATGGAGGGAAAATAAGCAGGTAAAGACAGCTTGGTGATGGTCCTATCACAGGGCTGGCTTGAAGTTTGTTAAGGTGTTCCTACTACTCTCTACATTCATTTCCCAATTCTCTAAGCCACTAAAAGAAAAGGTGTGACTAGTTGCAAGCTCTGCCTTAGGAAAACACTAACCCACAAGTTCAGCAAGCATTGGCATATCCGTTTAGTTACTATGTACCTGTACATTCCACCATTTTTATTCTTCATGGGTCTTTCAGAAGCGTCTTCCCATGCTACCGGGACCACACTGCGTGGAGTGAAAATGTACTGGGATAATTTGGCTTTCTCCGGGTCTTTAAGTTGTTTTTTGGTGCAGTGTCTTTTTTCTATCGGAAAATGAAAAATGTAAATCAGCACTTTTAAAGACCAGTTGCTCTTGGGGAAAAATCATGTGACACTTAACAGTCTCTAAAAATGAAGCCTGGTGGGGGGGGGGCTGGGAAGATGGCTCAGTGGTAGAGCGCTTGCCTTGCATGCCTGAGGTCCTGGGTTCGATTCCGCAGCACCACATAAGCAAAAAAAAAAAGCCGGAAGTGGCGCTGTGGCTCAAGTGGTAGAGCGCTAGCCTTGAGCTGGAGAGCTGAGGGACAGCGCCCAGGCCCAGAGTTCAGGCCCCATGACCGGACCCAACAAAAAAAAAATGAAGCCTGGGGTCACAAAGCACCTGTCCTATCTTGGGCATGAAGTCTCTTCTTGTCATCCAACTCTTGCCGCCTTTGAGCCTGAGCATCATCCAATGCAGGGGTTGTACTCTACAAGAAAAGTGAGACTTTTTCAGGCTGCCAGCGCAGTTTATATTAAACTATTTAAATCTGCCAGGCACTAGTGACTCACGCCTGTAATCCTAGCTTCTCAGGAGGCTGAGATCTGAGGATCAAAATTCGGAGGCATCCTGGACAGAAAAGTCCACCAGTCTCTTATCTCCAATTAACCAGAAAAAAAAAAAAGCCAAGAGTGGAGGTATGGCTCAAAAGCCAGCCTTGAGCAAAAAAATGCAAGACCTAAGTTCAAGTCCAAGTACTGGCACACTAAATAAATAAACAAATAGTTTAAATCTGTCCTAAACATTCAAATGTGGCCTTACCATGCACCAAAGCTCACAGAGGACCAAGCCTGGGGAATCCCATCCGCACACAGAGCAGTGGGAAAGCAGCAGCAGCTGGCTCGATGTACATACTTCACTGAGTGGAAAGAGCGGAACAGAGCAGGGCAAAGGAGACCCGCCCATATAGAAAAGACAAGGCTCTGTTTAGAGTGTTACAGAATCATTCTATGAGTCAGTATTTGTTGGGCCACTAAGTGCTACATTAAGGCCTCAGCCTGTCACCAAAATTCCTCATTCTAGAACAGACAAGTCACTCACAATGACAATTTAGCTGTGCATGGAGCTGGCTTAGGGTCTTTAGAAGCACAGGCAATGCTCCTAGCCTAACCTGAGAGGAAGGAGGTATGTTGAGGCTGCTACTCATTGCTCTGTTAGGGCTGTGGGACAGGCAGGGCCAAGAACATCAGTGAGTCTGGGTCAAGAAGTGGGACTATACAAAGGCCATTTTATTTACTTGTTTCATGCCCATACCAGGGTTTCAACTCAGGGCCTTGAGCCCTAACTTGGCTTTTTCACTCACAGCTAAAGCTCTTGAACCATGCTTTGCTTCTGGCCTTTTGCTGGTTAATAAGAGATAAGAGCCTCCCAGTTTTGTCTGCCCAACCTGGCTTTACACCATGATTCTCAGATATCAGCTTTCTGAGTAGCTAGGCTTACAGGTGTGAGACAGTATACCTAGGGAAAGGCTATTTTTAAGTGGTGTTTTGTTTGTTTTTCTCTCTCCTTCTGGTTATAAGCCTTCCACACAGGGACTATCTCCTGCTCCTTCACTTTTCCACAGCGCTTAAAGATTGTATACTTAGATTTCAAAAGCATAGGGATACCATCTTGAGCTCTGCCTCTTAGGGTGTTTAGGAATTAGTATTTAATAATACCTATTCAGAAATTTTGCTCAAAAATACACTTAAATGTTTTAATATTCCAGCCAAACTACTCTAGAAAATAGGTGGGAGAGTCAGGGTAGGGTTCCAAAATACAAAAAAAGCAAAAATCTTGAGTCTGTAGTATACATTTTTGATTTGGTACTACAATAACATGCTTATATTGGATAAGACATTCCTGACATCAAAGGTTTTCAAAATAAGACTGCAAAATATTTTTTGATGAAGCCAAACTGAAGGACAAAACTGTTGGTCCCTGCTGAGCACCAGTGGCTCACACCTAAAATTCTAGCTACTCAGGAGACTGAGATCTGAGGATTGTAGTTCAAAGCCAGACTGGGCAGGAAAGTCTGTGAAACTCTTATCACCAATTAACCACCAAAAATCTGGAAGTAGAACTGTGGCTCAAGTAGTAGTGTATTAGCCCCTCAGCACAAAAGTTCAGACCCTGAGTTCAAGCCCTGGGACTGGCATATATACACACACACACACACACACACACACACACACACACAGGCACACATACACACAGTCACACACACACACAAGTTGATCCTTGTACCTATAGGTTTGCTGATGTGACAACCCTATCTCCCATTCCCCCTTGACTAATTCCTACCACAGAAATTAGTCACACAGCCTCTTTTCCTGATCCTGCTCAGTCAGGACTTGCGATATGACCTCGTCCTGGCCAATGAGCTCTATGTGAAAGTCCCCTGAGGATGCTTTTTGCTTCCTCATCAGAGGAATAGGGAAAGAAGAGAGCCTTAGCACTATTCCCTACCCCCACTTCTTCCTGTCTTGAATGCAGACCTAATACTTAGAGCTGTAAACACCTCAGGTAAGTGTGAAAATGACAAGTAGATTGAAAATACTAGAGATAGCGAGAGAGAAAAGAAAAAAAATTGGTATACTTTATTGAAAAATACAACTCAGTACCGTTTTGTTGCCGTGCTCTAAGAAATATCCATATTTCTCTTGTTTTATTTTCTTTGATTTTTTGCATGAAAGTACTTTTTTCATTACTTTCTGCTGAAGAGGCTCTGCAACTTGTTTGACCCATTTTTTATGTAATAACTCCTTTTTTCTTTCCTTAAAAATATCCACATGCTGAAAATACATATCCAATTTCTAATGAAGTGATAGGAAAAGAAAAAATGATTAAGAAAACGTTCTACTTATTGTCATTTGCATAACAATGGGTAAACACTTGTTCCCACTTCTAAGTTCTCAGCCAAATCAAGCTGTGACATCCTAGTACAAGATACTGGAGAACAGAACACAGTTTAGGATGAAAACCTGAAAGCACAGAACAAGAAGTCGTGAAAAGTTCACATATACTATGCCTTCTATTAAACTCATAAGGCAGGTTAAGCCTTTCTTAACTCACCAAACTATTGCTTCTTCTTAGAGATTCCAAAGCATTCCCTGGTCATCTAACCTTCATCAGCAAAGTTGGTGACTTGATTTGATACCTCTCTCTAACTTATAAAAGGAGGCTAATCTCACCTAGCACTTCGATGTTCAAATGAGAAAATATATGTGCACTTACTTTAGTTATTGCAAATCATAATACAAATGTCAAAGCAGTCATATAACACCAAATTCTGATCACTCTCATTGAAATTAACTACTGATAAACATCTTAATTCTATAGCTCATATTAGTCACTAATTCATTTCTAGTGGTTACACATAGTCCCACTACAAGAATGGGACATAGAAGGAAGGGGCAAATTTTAGTAGGAAAGAATTTTCTGTTTAGTACCAAGACAGAGGGTGAGCAGTTAAAACAACCCAGATCCCTAAGGACAGATTCAAGCAAGACTTTGGTGTAGCATGAACAACTGAGAGGAGTGTCATGATCCTATAAAATCAGCCTCTGTAATATAGTGTCTGATTTGGCTATCCAGTGTCTCCTCAGTGCTTGTATATTGAAGCTTTGTGTCCCTAGCTAATGGAGCTATTGGGAGGTGGTGGAAATTTTAGGAAGAAAGACTGGAAGCAAACTTGGTTGTTGAGAGCCTGCCTGCCCTTTAAGGAGATGTCGGGAGCCAGGCCTTTCCTCCCCTTCCTGGCTGCCATGAGGTGAGTAGCTTTGCTCCGCCACACATTTCCTGCTCTACTATTCTCCCTCACTACAGGCCCAAAGCAATCAGACCAGTGACCATGGACTGAAACCCCTAACGCTGGGAGCCAAAAACAAACCTTCCTCCTCTGAAGCTGTTTATCTTGCATGCCTGTCATAGCCACACAAAGCTGACTAGCACACCTGGCAACATCGAGTCTCTACATGCTGCTCTACATACTTCCTGCTCCCCCAGGACACAAGTACAACACACAGCTCTTACCTTCACAACATAATTTTCTCTAAATAATATTGCATGCACAGCTCCATCAATGTCTTCTCTAGCTAATACCTATTATAGAAATGAGTGTTAGAAACAAACCAAAATGACAAGTCCCAGTGTAATATATCAATAGCATTAGTGAACATCTAAAGTCTGTATGTCCAAGTATAGGTTATGACTTTTGTTTTGTGCCAGTACTGAGGCTTGAAATCAGGGCTTCATGCTCTTGCTTTAACTTTTTCACTCAAGGCTGTAGCCCTACCACTTGAGTCACATCTCCACTTCTGAATTTTTACTAGAGATTTGTCTATTGGGGCTAGTTTCAAGGCTGGTTTCTCAGATCTCAGCCTCCTGAGTAGCTAGAATTACAGAAACTTGAGCCCAGTAAGTTTGTGACTTTTATAGAAAAGTTCAAACACCATTCTCTAGGAACCAATCACCCAGGTTCAACAACTAGCAATTCCTCCTCATCTCATCTAATTCCCGACTCACTTTCTGTCCTCCACTCAGAATAATTTGAAACAAATCCTTGACATCATATCATTAAACCATATTTTTTAAATTACCAAGAAGTTTACAATTAACGGGATCCCACAAGAATTAAATATTTGGTAGGCATATTTTAAAGGGTCCTTGAAGCTTTCTGCCTTCTGTCAGTCTCTTCCTAAATCAAAACCACAGAAAGTCCAATTTAACACAAACTGGTCAATCTCTGACCTAGTTAGTTGTATTTCATAGCCTCTTAGAGATATTGTCTCATACCTAAGGGCCTTCCATTGTGAATCTGAGGGAAAATGATTCACTAAATCCTCCCTGTAGCACTTCTTTAGTTGGATTGCTATAAACTGAGTTCTAGATATTATTCTTAAATGACTAAAGAAGAAGGAATGAAAAGTTAATTAAAAGCAGCATTTGGCAGCATATGTCTATAATCTCAACTATTCAGAAAACAGGGGTAAAAGATCCCTGGATTGAGGCCAAACTGGGCAAAGTTAATGGCAGACCTTATCTCTAAAACAAACTAAAAGCAAAATATTAGAGACTGGTTTATGTGGAAATCACAAACTTCTAAGTTTAATCCCTAACACTACCCTCTCCCTGCCAAAACAAAAACAGTATCTGGGAGGAATATGCTATTCCTAAAACAATTATCTCTAGTGAAAAACTCAGACAGATTCTTAGAATTTTATTATTTACTCTGTGACTTTTTTTCTGTTCTGCCACATTGAATGTATCAAAACCAACTAAACCCCAAATTCAAATACCAGATCTGTTAGCAAATCAAAACTGAGTTGTATTTTTACCCATAATTTAATAGTCTCACATAAAATCTAAAATGATATTCAAATAGCTTCTTGGGTCTTCTCCAAAGTAAACTTCTTTAAAATGTAAACTTAATTTTATGCAAAAGTAACCACTAAACATGTTTCCTTGATAGCACAGTATAAATGGAGAACCAATCACTGTTTATTTGGAGGAGTAAAAATGTACATGTTGACAATTATCTTGGATGGTCACTTTTTTTCAGTTATTATAGTGAGATTATGAGTACATTTTATATAAACAGATATATATGTAGTATTGGCCATGTTTCAAGTTTTCTAACAAGCTTTTGTTGTTTTATATACATATATATGATATGTTAATGATTTGTAGCAGCACTTCTGAAATGTACAGCTTTCTGTGCATACATATATAAAATCTATCCTTAGTTCCAACCACAGCCAAAGAAATAAAATAATCCCTGTGCAGTAATGTGGAGGCCAACCTGAGTTATATAGTGAGACCTTGTCTCAGAAATAAAAGGCAGGGGGGCTGGGAAGGTGGCTCAGTGGTAGAGCGCTTGCCTTGCATGCATGAGGCCCTGGGTTCAATTCCTCAGCACCACATAAGCAAAAAGAAAAAAAGCCGGAAGTGGCGCTGTGGCTCAAGTGGTAGAGCGCTAGCCTTGAGCTGAAGAGCTGAGGGACAGCACCCAGGCCAAGAGTTCAGGCCCCATGACCGGACCCAAAAAAAAAAAAAAAAAGAAATAAAAGGCAGGGAAGGGGGAATTTCCATGAACTTCAAAACAACAAAATTTTTTATTTTATTTTTGTGCTGGTCCTATGGTGTGAACTCAGGGCCTGGGTGCTGTCCCTGAGACTTTGTGCTCAAGTCTAGTGTTCTACACTTGAGCCATAGACCCACTTTTGGGTCTTTTGGAAGTTAATTGGAGAGAGGAGTCTCACAGACTATCTTCCCTGGGCTGGCTTTCAAGCATGATCCTCTCATCTCAGCCTCATGGGTAGCTAGGACTACAAGCATGAGCCACCAGCCCCAGCCAATAAAACTTTCCTATGAGCAAATCAATACCAGCCCCTATCTGCAAGTCTTAGCCTGACTCCTGCAAGGCGACCTCCTGCCTTACAGATTGCCCTGTCCCGTTCATGCCCAGTCCCTCAGGTTAGCAACACATACCACCCGCCAAATTTCATGGGGACCATTCTCACCCAACGAATTCTCTTGTGTGTTTCAGTTCTGGGAATACACGCGTGATAGTGCCTAATTAGATCCCACAGCAGAATGGCATCCCCCAAAGTCCCCATCGTTACCTCCACTGAAGAAACCCACTGAGGCTCTGGCCAGTCCTTCAGTTTTTCTGGACTGAAATGTTCGATACAGTTGGAAGCTCTCGTGGCAGCCATAGATGGAAGCCCTGAGGAGGAAGAGATAGAATGAGGGGACGTAGTGGGCTGCGGCCCAGCCGGGTCGGCGCTCGCTCCTTGTGGGCTCGGTGAGTCAATTACAGAAGTTCCCCAAAGGGCCCGACCTGCATCCCGCGTTGTGAAAGCAGGTCTTCCCCGCGGGGGCCCACCAGCCGCAGGGTGTCACCCCAGTGGGGCCCCTGCCACTTGCCCACGGTGCTGCCTCGAGGCCCCCCCCTCGCTGCCACCCCGGAGTTAAGGGCTGGGTGGTCAGCAGTGAGCCCAGCAGAGGAGGTGGCGAAAATTCCACCAAAGGGAAATCCTGACTAGTGGAAACATACCTAATCCAAGCCAGGGATAAAAAGCGGTTGGAGCCCAGCCCTCTTCTCTGCCCCTCCCCACGCCACCACGCCCCCCTCATTGGGGAGGCCAGGTACAGGGTACCCCACTGCCATGCAGGCTTCTCTGTTTACTTGTCTATTTGAATACACGCTTTACCGTGTATTGGAAGACTGGGGGCGGCGGCTGGAAGCAACGTGTTTTGGTGCAGTCGCCACTTTCCCTTTGCCTCCTCTTCTCCTGGGGGCCTCATCCCACAGACGGAAGGCGTTTGCATTCTGATTGAAAGGAACTGATGGAAAATTTAAAAAAAATTCTGGACAATAAGGAAAATCTAAAAGACTGCCCGAGTGCAATGTCAAGGAATTATTACTATTATACGGTTTAGTAACAGTTTGTGTTAGTTTTACAAAGGAGGCATATTCTGAAATAGTCTTGGATAAAATCATTTATCTGAAAAAGTTTGTTCAGAGCAGGTGGAAGGTGAGGACTGGGAAGGATGATGGATTAAACAAGATTGTCATCTGAAACAGAAAGCAAGTCTGGGACACAGGAGCCAAGATTCAGAGATAAATATTGCATCAGTGAGAACAGGTTGATTAAAAACACGCTGGCACTACTTTCCCTGCTTTAATCGTTACAGTCCTCACTGAGATGTAACATATAGTAAAAGTGAAGTCACTCCCTCCAATCATAAATTTTTATTGCCCAAATGGTGACTGTGCTCTAGAAAAACTAAAGAAAAACACCCATCCTGGCCACAAAATGGTAAAGCAAATCCTCTGATTACAAAGGATTTGCTAAGGAAAAAAAAAGTTATAGCAAGGTAGGATTCTTATCTTGAAAGGAGCATCTGGAGAAAAATATTGTTTGTTAAAGGGATGCTCAAAGAGAACAAAAAATATCTACCACTAACACAAGGACCCAAACTTAGCAACTGACCGGATTTAGTATCTCTGGGCTCAGCTGATAATGTCAAGCCAGTGTAACAGCAAGAATAATGAATGCATACCAAGTGTCCAGAACAAAGAACATTTACCCTAAAATATATTCTTTCAAGGCAGACACTGGTAACTCATGCTTGTAATCCTAGCTACTCAGAAAGTTGAGATATAAGTATTGCAGTTCAAAGCCAGTCTGGGCAGGAGAGTACATGAAACTTTTATCTCCAATTAAAACACCAAAAAGCTAGAAATGCATCTGTGATTCAAGTGGTAGAATGCTAGCCTTGAACAAAAAGGCTTAAGGACAGAACCCTGGCCCTGAATTCAAGTCCCAGAACTGGGGCTTGAATATACATTTTAATTTTAAAATATACATTTTAAATTTCCTAAAGAATCTTGAAAGCAGAGTATTGCAGTGCATGATTGTAAATCCAGAAGGTTGAGGTAAGACTATCAAAAGTTTGAGGCTATGCTGGGTGCTGGTGGCTTCATGCCTGTAATCCTAGCTCTTCAGGAGTCTGAGATCTGAGGATGACAGTTCAAAGCCAGCAAGGGCAGGAAAAGTCCATGAGACTCTTATCTCCAATTATCCACCAGAAAAGCAGAAGTGATACTGTGGCTCAAGTAGTAGAGCACTAGCCTTGAGCTGAAGAGCTGAGGGACAGCGCCCAGGCCCAGAATTCAAGCCCCACAACAACAACAAAAAAGTTTGAGGCTAGCCTTGATTAAGAGAAGGTGGGAAAAGTTGGGAAGGATGAGAGAATGAGAAGGAGAAGAAGGAGACAGAGAAGAATCATCTTGACAAAAACCTGAGGAGAATATATGAATGTGGATTTTTAAGTGTGACTTAAAAAAAGAAGCATATTTTAAACTTCGGGACAAAGTGAATTGAGTCAAACATTCCAAAAAGATTGCTATTATTTTTTATTGAGGTTTTTAGCAATACTTTTTTTTAATTTGGGAGAAAAATATACTTACAACAACTATCAATTCATGATATTGTCATTTCTTAATTGCTACAGGCACTGAATTTAAAAATTAAATGAAGTTTATTGCAGATAAGGACAGAACAATTCTTGAATCCTTCTCTGGGTCCTGGCAGGTAACTTTGTCACGAAGTAACCTTCACTGAACCTCCTTCACAGGTCAAGAATCAGGATTAATGTTCCTTGGTTGCTACTGCTGTTTCAAGGGAACAAAGGAGAAAAGTTGAGTGTGAGATAAAAATGAACAACTTGCAAAAACAGACTTAGTTCCCCAGCTAAGCTGAGCTGATCCTTCTGAATTCTGGTCCTACTACACCCCAGTGACCCTCCTCATAGGGTCATCCCTGAATCTCCTACCTCAACCTTTCCTCCTCTGGATTCAGAAGCACTCGGCGATCTGAGGGACTACCTATGGCATTGTTTTCATATATATGCCCAAATACTGTTATGCCAAGCTTGACAGGCTTTAGGAAATTTTGATTCTTTCTCCTTTCAAATCTCTTAAGTTTCTATCTTCCACCTCAGTTTCATCTAATGACTTTCTCACTTTGTTGAGACAATGAATGACCTTCCTTCAGAAAATTCACACAACTAGCTTCCTATATGCATATACTCCGCCTTCCCTCCTACAAGGGGCGGGTTGTTCTGCCTTCCCTTTGAGCCATGGACTCCACCTTTTCATCTGCTGAAGGGCTCTGCACTTGTCCCCCTCTCTTCCCGGCCATCACATTTCTCTCTGCTCATGCATTCCATGAGGAAACATCCTAGCTGTAGCTAGCATCTGATACAAATGTTCCACTGTCCCTACTGTCTCCAGCCACAATTCCATCTCTCCACTCCTTTATAGCAAAATGCCACAAAAAGGTTGTTTATTCCCCCTGTCCCCACATTGTCATCCCGCAACCCATCCTCTTTTGAATCCACCCTACTCAGGCTTTCTTTCCAATGGCTCCACAGTAACCTCTCTGATAAAAATCACAGATTCTTCCTTCCTTCCTTTCCTTCCTTTCTCTTTCTTTCTTTCTTCCTTTCTTTCTTCCTTTCCTTCTTTCTTTCTTTTGTCAGTCGTGGGGCTTGAACTCTGGGCTTGGGCGCTATCCCTCAGCTCTTCAGCTCGCGGCGAGCGCTCTACCACTTGAGCCACAGAGCAACTTCTGGTTTTCTAGTGGTTTATTGGAGAAGAGAGTCTCACAGACTTTCCTAAATACAGAGAATAATTCCCAGTCCCTATCTTATTTGCCCTCTCAGCAGCAATGTGAGATGGTTGATTGAATCCTTCTTTCCTAGGTTTCTGTAATACTACACTCTTCTGCTTTCCTTCCTGCCTGACTAGCCACTCATTCCTTTCATATACCTTTGTTCAGTCTGCCTCCTCATGCCAACCTCTAAATCTTGGAGTTCCTCAGAAATGGTCCTCAGTTCTCTCCTCCCTTGACTCTACTCCCAGGTGATCTCATGATTTCAAACAGCATCTGAGAATTATTCATATACACTTGTGTACCCCATTTTCTCCGATCTTCTAGGCTGCATCTACCCCCCATCCCCACTTCACAGCTCCTCTGGGAAGTTGAACAAAAAAAGTGTAAATGAATGTTACTTAAATTAATGTCTTAACTCAGGTAACAGAAGCTATGTACCAAAGGGAGGCTTGAAGACCACTGTTAAGGACTTTCAAAGAGGGAGTCAAAACAATTTTTTTTAATCAATCATCAAACTGAGCACTGGTGGCTCACACCCATAACCCAAGATACTCAGGAGGCTGAGATATGAGGATCATGGTTTGAAGCCAGCCCCATCATAAAGTTCAATAAACTAATTAGAAAAAGCCAGATGTGGTGCTGTGGCTCAAATGGTAGAGTGCTAGCCTTGAGCACAAAGAGACTCAAGGATAGCACCCAGGCCCAGAGTTCAAGCCCCAGGACTGGCAAAAAAAAAAAAAAGCAAAACAAAACAAAATACCTAATTTATCAAACAAAGCAATAAATAAAAATCACTAGAGGATTAGTTTAGTAAAAGAGGAAAAGAAAGGATGCAAACCACAAAAAATCAACAAAATGGCAGGAACAAGGCATATCAAGGGAATAAACTCCCCAATCAAAGAGAAGAAGCCTGGATCATAAAACAAGATCCAAGCATTTGCTGCCTCTAAGAAACTCAGCTTATGCCAGGTGCCTGTGTCTCATGCCTGTAATCTTAGCTACTCAGGAGGCTGAGATCTAAGGATCACAGTTCAAAGCCAGCTCAGGCAGGAAAGTCCGTGAGACTCTTTTTTTTTGTCTGTTGTGGGGCTTGAACTCTGGGCCTGGATGCTGTCCTTCAGCTCTTCAGCTCAAGGCTAGCACTCTACCACTTGAGCCACATCGCCCACTTCCTGCTTTTCTGTTTATGTGGTGCTAAGGAATCGAACCCAGAGCCTCATGCTTTCGAGACAAACACTCTACCACTAAGCCACCTTCCCAGCCCCGTGAAACTCTTATCTCCAATAAACCACTCAGAAAACCAGAAGTGTCACAGTGGCTCAAGTGGTAGAGTGCTAGCCTTGAGCTGAAGGGCTAAGGAACGGTGTTTAGGCCCATAGTTCAAGTCCTATGACTAACAAAAAAAAAAGAAAAACACAGCTTACTACCAAAGTTAAACACAAATTCCAAGTGAAAGGATGGAAAAAGATCTTTCAAGCAAATGCATCCTTTAAGGCAGGAGTAGCCATACAGCTATCTAAACACAGACTTCAAATTAAATTCAGTAACAATAGGCTGGGAAGGTGGCTCAGTGGTAGAGCGCTTGCCTTGCATGCATGAGGCCCTGGGTTCGATTCCTCAGCACCACATAAGCAAAAAGAAAAAAGCGCAAGTGGCATTGTGGCTCAAGTGGTAGAGCGCTAGCCTTGAGCTGAAGAGCTGAGGGACAGCACCCAGGCCCAGAGTTCAGGCCCCACAACTGGACCAAAATAAATAAATAAATAAAATAAAATCAGTAACAAGATATTAAAAAAAGGTTTCCACATATTAATAAGGGGATTGATCCATGAGGGAGAAATTGCAGTGGTCAATATATACGCACCAAATAATGGAGCAACCGAATACATTAAACTAACACTCTTACTCAGACTTACAAAAACTGATAGACCTCAACACAATAATAAGAGACTTTAACATCTCACTTTCACCAAAGGACAGGTCAAGGTCAACAAAACAAAAGATCAACAAAGGGGCTGGGAAGGTGGCTCAGTGGTAGAGCCCTTTCCTTGCATGCTTGAGGCCCTGGGTTCGATTCCTCAGCACCACATAAGCAGAAAAAAAAAAAAAAGCTGGAAGTGGTGCTATGGCTCAAGTGGTAGAGTGCTAGCCTCGAGCTGAAGAGCTGAGGGACAGCGCCCAGGCCCAGAGTTCAGACCCCACGACCAGACAAAAAAAAAAAAAAAAATCAACAAAAACACTTCTAAATGAAATGACCTCATAACCCAAATTAATAGATATCTATAGAGTATTTCACCCAACAATCACACAATATACATTCTTCTCAGCAGCCCATGGAACCTTCTCCAAAACAGATCACATCCTAGGATATTCAACAAGCTTGAGAAAATATAAAAGAATTTAAAAAAAAAAAGAATTGACTGTGTAGCACCACCAAGTTGCCAAGGGTAACTCTCTATTCCCTCTAAATAAAGAACACCTGACTCTCGGTTTCTTCTACTTTATCCCTTCTGAGGAAGTGGTCCATGCCTCCTTTCTTTTTGGAAGCCAGATAGGTCACAAAGTTCCCAGGTGCTGAGATTTTAGTGCCAGCAATATCTAGCTGCCTTGCATACTGCAAAATGGGACTACCCAGCTCTCACCACCTCCTGATCTTCATCCTTTGCTACCTCCTGGCTGGGACTCAAGGAAGAAAAGTGCCTTTCACAGTTAGCCTCTTTGGAATTTGCATTCTTTCCTTCATCATAACAGAGAGGTTCTTTTTCCAGAGGAGACGGCACTTTGTTTCTATAGGAAAGAACCAGAAAAGAAGGCGTTCTCAGAACTTTTCAACTGTAGCACTTAAAAGTTTTCACTTAAATTTGAAGTTGAAGCCAGGTACCCGTGGCTCACGCCTGTCATCCTAGCTACTCAGAAGGCTGAGATCTGAGGATCATGGTTCAAAACCAGCCTGGACAGGAAAGTCTGTGAGACTTTTATCTCCAATAAATCACCAGAAAACTGGAAGTGGTGCTGTGGCTCAAGTGGTAGAGTGCTAGCTTTGAGCTGAAGAGCTCAGGGACAGCGCCGAGGCCCAGAGTTCAAGCCCCATGACCGATAAAAAAAAAAAAATTGAAGTTGATAAGTTCTATAAGGATTTATATATTTCATGGGGAAAAAATAGAATTACTCACTCTGGTGTTAATCAAAGAGCTGAGTGAATGAGACCCTCAAAGTTGTCCAGTTTATCATCCCTGGGACAGTCTAAAGAGTTAGGATGTCAAACACAAGACAAACTTGTATTTTCTCCTGTTGCTGCCACCACCGGGGCAACTCCCTCATTTATGGCAGAGAATTCAAGCTTCCTCCTTTTCCCAGAGGAAGCTTATAAATCTAAGCTTCTCCTACCTCTAGGGACTTGAACAAAGCCATACCATATATCCCTCCTATCTAGGTCACACTCTGCTACAGAGGTACTTAAAAATAAAATTTATTTTTGTACTAGGATTAATTAGACATTAGGATTGAGATATTAATTATTCCAAAATCTTACTCAAACTGCTCCAATTAACCAGCAAAAAGCTTGAAGTGGAGCTGCAGGTCAAGTGGTAGAGTGCCAGCCTTGCAAAACAAAAAGCTAAGAGGCAGCACTCAAACTGTGTTCAGGCTGAATTCAACCCCAGTGACCATCCCCCGCCCCCCCCCAAAAAAAATCCAATTGTTTAACTTTAGTACAATTGTCACCTTCACTCACTTATTATTTCTCAGAAATTTGTGTCTTAAAATCAGAATAGCCTGAAGAAAGTTACTGCTTCCCTCAGGCACAGTCGTAGGAACTGCCTGTCTGTCAAGCCACAATGGAGAGGTCTTGGCATTGACCCCAACAATTTGAATAGACAACAAGGGCAGCAACAGAGCCAAGCATTTTATTTATTTATTTTTTGCCAGTTGTGGGGCCTGAACTCCGGGCCTGGGTGCTGTCCCTGAGCTCTTCAACTCAAGGCTAGCACTCTACCACTTGAGGCACAGTGCCACTTCCAGCTTTTCGGCTTATGTGGTGCTGAGGAATTGAACTCAGGGCCTCATGCATGCAAGGCAAGTGCTCTACCACTGAGCCACCTTCCCAGCCCCCAAGCATTTTAAATGAAAGTTGAGCCATTTCGTTTGTTTTTTTTTGGGGGGGGTCTGGTCGTGGGGTCTGAACTCTGGGCCTGGGCGCTGTCCTCAGCTCTTCAGCTCAAGGCTAGCGCTCTACCACTTGAACAACAGCGCCACTTCTGGCTTTTTTTCTTTTTGTTTATGTGGTGCTAGGGAATCGAACCCAGGGCCTCAGGCATGCAAGGCAAGCGCTCTACCACTGAGCCACCTTCCCAGCCCCAGTTGAGCCATTTCGGAATAACAAGCTTACTTGAAAATAATTTCCTTTTCTTCTTCCTGATGTTCCATAAGATAAGAAGTTCTTGCCAAGGGTTTCCAATCAAAACTCTCATTAAAATTCTTTTTCACTTTTAACCTTTAAACAGAAAACTTACATGAGGATATATGAAAATACAACTACTTTGAATTTACGCAAAACTTATTGTTATATAATCAGCAAAATGCTGCACTGGAGGTGTGACTCAAGTGATAGGATACCAGCCCTGAGCAAGACAGTCAAACAAGAGTGTGAGACCCTGAGTTCAAGGCCTACTACTGGCACAAAAAAAAAAAGGAAAGTTTTAATATTTAACACAGTAAAGACACTTAAGTTATCTGTGTGATAGGACTAATCAAACTAAAGTTTCTATAGAGATAAAACAAAGTTGTACAAGCTAAAAAGCTTATCACAGTGTCTAACAAATAGTAACTAAATGAATATTGTTATTATTCTAGATTAGTGATTAGAATAAAAATTTAGTCTGTAGAATTATTAAGAAAAGGACAGATGAGAATACTTAAAAGTAGAACAGACAGCATCCAGTGCTGAGTAAGACAGAGGGCAAAGAAAAAGATAAAGAAGATGATGATGAGCTGGGCGCTGGTGGCTCACACCTGTAATCCTAGCTACTCAGGAGGCTGAGATCTGAGGATCGTGGTTAAAAGCCAGCCCGTGCAGGAGAGACTGTGAGACTCCTATCTCCAATAAACCACCAGAAAACCGGTAGTGGCGCTGTAGCTCAAGTGGTACAGCGCTCGCCTTGAGCTGAAGAGCTGAGGGACAGTGCCCAGGCCCAGAGTTCAAGCCCCACGACCGACAA
>NW_012267236.1:10551238-10580819 GCF_000151885.1 Dipodomys ordii
AAAAAAAAAAAAGATGATGATGTTTTCTATAGTTAGGAACATAAAAAAAGAAGATTTAGCTGCATAAGATGACCAACACAACCCCCTCAATCACAAGGCAACAGTGAAGGTATTTAAGGTCTGTAGTATACCAAAGGTAACAACAGTAATAAAAACACACAAACTCAGATCAACTTCTGATAGATAAGTCCACACTAAAAATACATAACAAAAAAAAGGCATCACTCTCCTTGAGCTGAAGAGCTGAGGGACAGTGCCCAGGCCCAGAGTTCAAGCCCCATGACCGACCAAAAAAAAACAAAAAAAGAAAAGGCATGTCCATTTCTAGAGAAAAAATAGTCTACACAAATCTTCTACCTCAAATGTCCAGCATTCAATCAAAACGTATAGGACATGCAAAAACTAAAACCAAAAAACACCCCACTTAAAATGACCCATGGTCAAAAGATAAAACAATCAATGGAACCAGATTCAGAAATGATCCAAACAGTGGGGCACTGGTGGCTCACGCCTGTAATCCTAGCTACTCAGGAGGCTGAGATCTGAGGATCATGTTCAAAGCCAGCCAGGGCAGGAAAGTCCATGAGACTCTTATCTCCAATAAACCACTAGAAAACTGGAAGTGGCGCTGTGGCTCAAGCAGTAGAGCACTCGTCTTGAGCTGAAGAGCTGAGGGACAGCGCCCAAGCCCAGAGTTCAAGCCCTATGACCAACCAAAAAAAAAAGAAAGAAATGATCCAAACACTGTAACTATCAAATGAGAAACTTCAAATTACTATGGTACATGTGGTTAAAAACATCTAGTGGAAAAGTGGGTAACAGGAATTTTCAGAAAGGATTTTAGAAAAAGCAAAAACTTCATGAAAAAAAGAAAACGGAAATGCTAAAAAGAGAATTCATATCAGTTAACTCCTTTAGTGGGTTCTTGGATAAACAGAACATAGTTGAGGAAAAATCTAGTTAACTTCAAGGTAATTGAAATGCAAGTAGAAAAACAAGAGTGGAGTGGGGGGGGGAAACACTGGGAGAGTGCAAGAGAATAAAGAAATGTACCTTTTTTGGGGGTCAGTCATGGGCAAGGCTACTGCTCTACTACTTTAAGCCCCAGCGCCACTTCCAGTTTTTTGATGGTTAATTGGAAATTAGTCTCATAGACTTTCCTAAAGGGTCTGGCTTTGAACTGCAATCCTCAGATCTCAGCCTCCTGAGTGAGTAGCTAGGATCAGGGGTGAGCCACCAGCACCTAGCAGAAACTTATATATATACACACACACATACATATGTATATATATTTTATTGTTGTTGTTGTTGTTGAACATGGGGCTTGAACTCTGGGCTTGGGCACTGTCCTTCAGCTCTTCAGCTCAAGGCTAGCTCTCTACCACTTGAGCCACTTCTGGTTTTCTGGTGGTTAATTGGAGACAGGAGTCTCACAGACTTTTTTGCCCGGGCTGGCTTTGAACCGCAATCCTCAGATATCAGCCTCCTGAGTAGCTAGGATTACAGGCATCAGCCACCTACGCCTGGCTACAAGAAATGTATTCTTTACCTGACTTACTGTAACTGTAACCCCTCTGTACATCACCTTTATAATAACAATTTTAAAAATTAAAAAAACAGAATTCAATAACGAAGAGCCATAGCACTATGGACATAATTAGTGGTCATACATATAAGTTGGTAGCACAAAAGGAAATAATTCTTTTTCTCCAGAAAGAACATAAAAAATATTTGAAGTGGAAATGTTATAGAATTTCCCAAAGTAATGAAAATTATTTATACTATAAATTTTAGAAAATATTTTCAAAACAAGAAAAGACATAAAACCACAGATACAAAAGTCTCAGGGAAGCCAGGCATCTGTGGCTCACAACTGTAATACTAGCTACTCAGGAGGCTAGATCTGAGGATCATGGTTCAAAGCCAGCCTTGGCAGAAAAGTCCATGAGACTCTTATCTCCAATAAACCATCAGAAAACCAAAAGTGGCACTGTGGCTCAAGTGGTAGAGTGCTAGCCTTGAACTGAAGAGCTGAGGGATAGTGTCCAGACCCAGAGTTCAAGCCCCATGACTGACAAAAAGAAAATCTCAGGGATGCCAGGATTACAGGGCTTATGCCTGTAATCCTAGCTACTCAGGAAGCTGAAACCTGGAAGATCATGGCTCAAAGCCAGCCAGGGCAACAAAGCCTGAAAGACTCAACTTAACCAGCAAAACACTATGCTGAAGGTGTGACTTAAGTGATAGAACATCATCAGGAGCAAGAAAGCTGAACAAGACTAAACAAAGTCCTTAGTTCAAGCACACACACACACACACACACACACACAATCTCTCAAGGAACCCTGATAGAAAGAAAATGAATATAGGCACACCAGACTCTAGCTATTGAAAAGATAAAGAAAAACATATTAACAGTAGCTAAGAAAAAAGAAAATTCACAGAATCAGAACCAAAGGTAACAGTTATACTAGAATTCTCATTGAGAAATTCTTTTAAAAACCACAACTGCAAAAAACTTTGTATTACTGCCTCAAGAAATAATTTTCAAAGTATTCAAAGTCCAAAAGGTTTATAATTTCAATTTTGTTAATCATTACCTGCTCCTTTTACAAAATTCACTTTCTATGTACGTGGTAGGCACTTTAATCCATTTATTTGGAGTCATAAACTGCCTTGAATTTAAAATACTTGGGAATCTGGAAAACAGTTGAGTCTTCTGAAACTCTTTAAATTCGTTCACTGTATATATTTTGCCTGTAGGAAAATTAGTACTCTAAATTAGCACACTAAAATGAAACTGCCATTCCTCTTGGGCTATGAAATTATATAATAATTAGGAACTAAATACCAGTTTCACACTGAAAAAGAATCCTTTTTTCATTATCCTTATTATGTTGTATTTTTTTCAAAGGGTCATTGAATGGTTGCATGATAACCTGTAAGAGAAGTACTTACATCAGGACTGGGTTGCAGATTTGAGAATTAAACATGTTGAATTTATCCTAAGCAGCCCTAATGTGCTCTTGAAGAACTAAGAATGAATTATCCTACAAACCATGTACCTATTTTATAAATTTTATATATTTTATATATATATTTAACACATTAAAAAGAGATGAGGGGGCTGGGAAGGTGGCTCAGCGGTAGAGTGCTTGCCTTGCATGCAAGAGGCCCTGGGTTCGAGTCCTCAGCACCACATAAGCAAAAAGAAAAAAGCCGGAAGTGGCGCTGTGGCTCAAGTGGTAGAGCGCTAGCCTTGAGCTGAAAAGCTGAAGGACAGAGTTCAGGCCCCACAACCGGACCCAAAAAAAAAAAAAAAAAGAGAGAGATGAGGGTACTCTAATAGTCCTCTTAACAAAGCCCTCTAACCAAAAAAGTTAGCTCTTGTTTCAGTGTGGGATCATTCTTCAAAATTTCTCTTACTCATCCTTTCTATCATGTAAGGATATACAAGAGGTACTATGTACTTGAATGGAGCCTCCTCAGACAGCAAATCTACTGACATCTTGATCTTATACTTCCCAGTCTCCAGAGCAGCAAGCAAAATTGTGTTTGTGTGAGTGTGTGTGTGTGTGTGTGCCAGTCCCAGAGCTTGAACTCAGGGCCTAAGTGCTCTCCCTGAGCTTTTGGGCTCAGGCTAGCACTCTACCACTTGAGCCACAGCTCCACTTCTGGGTGTGTGTATGTGTGTGTGTGTGTGTGTGTGTGTGTGTGTTAGTGAGTGAGAAAATTCTCACAGACTTTGCTCTACCACTTGAGCCACAGCTCCACTTCTGTGTGTGTGTGTGTGTGTTTAATGAGTGAGAAAATTCTCACAGACTTTGCTGCCTAGGCTGGCTTTGAACTGAATCCTGAATAGCTTCCTGAATAGCTAGGATTATAGGCATGAGCCTGCTGGGAAGGTGGCTCAGTGGTAGAGCACTTTCCTTGCATGCCTGAGGCCCTGGGTTCGATTCCTCAGCACCAAAAAGAAAAAAGCCGGAAGTGGCGCTGTGGCTCAAGTGGTACAGTGCTAGGAAAAAAAAAAAGAGGAAACTATAGGCATGAGCCATCAGTGCCTGGTACCAATACATTTTTATGTTTCTTATAAGTTTCCCAGTCTAAGGCATTTTGTTAAAGCAGCAGGAATGGACTAAGATATTATCAAAAAGATCTGGTTTCGTATCTCAATTTCACCTCTTACTAGTTATGTTACTACTCAGTGTGCTTAAGACTCTAAATTCTCATTTTAATTCTCACTTATAAAAACTAAACACACACACACCTCAACATAACTCAATTTGAAAAAAATCTGCATAGGACCCCTAACTTTTGTGCAAATGCAGGGATCTTAAAATGTCTATGGTGGCTCACACCTGTAATCCAGGCTACTGAGGAGGCTGAGAGCTGAGGATTGCAGTTCAAAGCCAGCTAGGACAAGAAAGTCTGTGAGATTATCTCCAATTAAACACTATACAACAGGGAGTGGAGTTGTAGCTCAAAGTGGTAGAGCACTAGCCTTGACCAAAAGAGTTTAGGGACAGCGCCCAGGCCCTGAGTTCAAGCCCCATGACCAACAACAACAAAAAATGTCTATGACTCAAGGTAGTTTGATGAGGAGTTTTATTTTGTTTAATATTATCCACTAGTTGCAAAAGTATAGAAAATGTACTCTGGTGTGAATGGGAGTTTATGAAACCTATCTGGAGGACAATTTGACAATATGAATCAAAATAATGAATAACCTCTAATTCAGCAACTCTATTTCTAGCAATCTCAAGGGGAAAAAATTAAGTATCTAGCTACACAGATGTTCATCGTAGTCACTTGTAAGAGTAATACTCAAAAATAGTCTTGGTGCTGTGTATGTGGCTCAAACACTTGTCCAGCAAGCACAAGGCCCTGAGTTCAAACTCCAATGTCATCCCCTCCCTGACACCATTTGATTTTGCTATTCAAAAACCTTGGTATTCAAACTAAAGAATGTGGGCTGGGAAGGTGGCTCAGTGGTAGAGTGTTTGCCTTGCATGCATGAGGCCCTGGGTTCGATTCCTCAGCACCGCATAAGCAAAAAGAAAAAAGCCAGAAGTGGTGCTGTGGGTCAAGTGGTAGAGCACTAGCCTTGAGCTGAAGAGCTGAGGGACAGCACCCAGGCCCAGAGTTCAGGCCCCACGACTGGAACCAAAAAAAAAAAAAAGAATGTGTTGAAAAATGATGAAATGGTAAGGTATAGTATATGATTAGAGAGCCATCAATGTTTTATGTGCTAGTTAGAGCTGGTGACTAACAACCAGGCTTCTCTTGCCTCACCTTGTTACCTTATACAGCTAAAATGGAGATGAAATAAATGAAAAACAAAACAAAATATGCTTATCTTATCATGTGCAAAGAAAAGTCCTAATATTTGCGTAAGCACTTTGCTATCAGTAATAGAAAATCATGTAAAGTTTTAAATTTAATATTTACATTTATTAATAGAGAAGTAACCTGTTAAAATATAGGGGAAGCACATTATAAAATTAATGATATAATCTCATCTTTGTAAAATAAAAATGTGTGTAAACATACACATGCACACATATATACGTATATATGTGTGTATATATATATATGTATATACGTGTGTGTGTGTGTGTGCCTAGGAGGATATACAATATATAGAATATAGAAAATGTTTCTGAGTTAGTTCTGGGATACAGGATTATATGTGGCTTTTTAATTTTCTGTATTTGAAAATCAATTTTTGATCATTTATGTATAATAAAATATATTAATTTTGTAACAAATTTAAAAGTCTATGAAAATTTTAACATTTCCTATTACTCAATCATTGAACAATATTTTCAAATTTTACAAAGATTTAATTTACTTTGGGAGTTTTGCTCCTTCCTAAGATATAACTACTGGGAAGTAGTCTTAAAACATTATTGCATTTATACTAACCATTAAGGGGTAATTCATATACTAAGGATGTTCAAAACAAGAAGACATATACTATCAAAGCTAAAATATGAAATCTACCCTACCTTAAAATAATCCGGATCCTCTTTATTCATATAAAAAGGATCATACTCTTTTGGATCATAATGTTCTATAAATGGACATCCCTATAAGAAAGAAATAAGGTCACATGTAAGAAAGAAATGTACAATTAATTCTGGGCATTATTATGATTCAAAAATCACACAATTCCACTGACGTAGAACAGCTGCATAACAAACATGAAGCCCTAAGTTCAAACACCAGTATTGCCTAGAGAGAGAGAGACAGAAAGAGAGAGACAGAGGGAGAGAGAGAATATCTTGTTTCTAAAGAGTATAAATTGTACATATATGAAGGAGGAAAGGGGAGGTGGTGTGTATAATTAAACAGCATGGAGAAAACACCTATAATTTTTAAACCAACTGGTAAAAGTATCAAAGATCTTTTCCTACCTTTTTATTTACGTGTTTTAAAAAACTACCTATTTCCTGTTGTCTTCTTTTTTCAATATTCTTATGTGAACAAACTTTTTCTATAATTTTCTTCTGTAGAGGATCTGCCACTTGCTCAACCCATTTTTTATATAACATCTCTTTTTTTCTCTTATTTAAGAAGTCATGAAGATGTAAACACTGGTCTAAGTCCTAGAAAACAGTGGTTGAAAAAGACAAATAAAATATATTGTTCTAAAAATTTTCTTAAACTTCATAAGTTTACATTATAACTCATAAAAAAACCCACAAAACAATTCATTAACTAGATCATTTACTTAGCTTCCACTATTTGACATAGAATATATTAGAAACAAGTAGTTTATGGGTAACATGACTACTCTTCCTGGGGAGCCAGGCTTAAAAATAAATTTGCAATATAATGGGCAGAGGGACAATATAGCAATATTGTATATATTTTAACTTAAGACATAGGAGAGAAAAAGCCATTTTCTAGTTAAGAAATTCTGAGATGGGTAGTTCTCAAAAAGTTAAAGGGAATTACTATGTAATTTAAATTAAAAATTTTAGATATATACCTAAAAGAATTAAAAATAGGGACTGAAATTGCTATTTGTACACACGTGTGTTTATTGGCACATTTACAACAGCCACAAGATAGTAACAACCCATAAGTGTCCATAAACAAAGGAACAAAATACAGTATATATATATATATACATATTTATATATATATATATACAATGCAATGTTATTCAGTCATAATAAAAGAATAAAGTAGCTGGGCAACACTGGCTCACACTTGTAATCTTAGTTACTCACAAGGCTGAGATCTGAAGACCAAAGTGCAAAGGCAGACTGGGAAGAATAGTCCAGGAGGCTCTTATCGCCAATAAACCAGCAAAATGTCAAAAGTGGATCTGTGGCTTAGTGATAGAGCACCAGCTTTGAGTAATAAAACCTAAAGGACAGCAACTTGGTCCTGAGTTCAAGCCTCATACCAGCATAGAAAGAGAAGAGAGGAGAACGAGAGGGATGAGAGGGAGAAGAGGGAGAGAAGGAAGAAAAGGAAGGAAAGGAAGGAGGGAGGAGGCAGGAGGGAAGAGAGGGAGGGGAGGAAGGGGTAGGAGGAAGGGAGGGAGGGAGGGAGGGAGGGAGGAAGGAAGGAAGGAAGGAAGGAAGGAAGGAAGGAAGTTAGTTCTTACATATGCTGGAACATGGACAAATTTTGAAAATACTATGACAAAATGAAATAAGCCAAGCAAAAGGATAAATAGTGTAAGGTTCTGCGTATACAGAATATGAACTATCTAAAACAATCAAAATTCATAGAAAATACATCACAAGTTACTAGGGGGTTCCAGTAGAGAGAGAAAAGGAATTATTGCTTAATGAATCCAAAGTTTCAGTTTGGAGTGACACATTTTGGAAATAGTGGGGCTGGCTGCACAATATTGAAAATGTAATTAGTAACACTGAATATTACTCTTAAAATGGCTAATTTCATATTGTACAGCTTTTTCCCATAATGGAAAAAATGATGCTTAAATAATTAAAAATTCATCTATAAAGTGGGAGACATTTGGGCTGATTCTTAAAAAATAACTAGTTTTTAGGGAAGAAAAAGGACAACAGAAAATAACGTGCTAGCGAACTTTTTTTATTAGTTTCTACAATTTTTATAGGGGGTACTACACTCAAAATAAAAAAAATTAATGGAGATGCACTCTGTAGCCAGTTGTTTAATTATATAATGTTCTCTATATAATAGATTGAATAGCTAATTAGTATCTTCTTTAGCTAAGATCTAAAAGAACATAATTAAACTTTGAAAACAAAAATCCTGAAAGCATCCAATTATTAGTACTACCTGGACTTATTATATTTTATGTGACAGACATAACCCTGTAAAGTTCTCTACACATTCAATTGTTCTACTTAAAAATATACCACCAAGTACTTTTTTAAAGAATATTTTCAAGGTGGGAATGTGGCTTACTGGTAGAGTGCTTCCATGCATGAAACCCCGGGTTTGATTCTCTTGAGTATCACAGAAACAGAAAAGGCCAGAAGTGGCACTGTGGCTCATGAGATAGTGTGCTAGCAAAGAAAGCTCAGGGACAGTGCCCAGGCCCTGAGTTCAAGCCCCAGGACTGGCAAAACACACACACACACACTCTCTCTCTCTCTCTCTCATCTTCTTGCTTTTGGTTAAGCTCATTCTAAGGCAAATATTACTCAGTTCACCACCAGTTTGAGTCCCAGAACAAGCTTACCTAGAGTTTGTGGTCATACAAATCATTGTAAAAATCCATTTTTCATATCTGATAAACATTTTGCTTTTATTAGTTAAAACAGACAAAAGCAGGTCCCTATCTGCAGTTTTTTAACTAGGTAGATCAAACTGATCTTCCAATATTATTATTATTATTTTGCCAGTACTAGGGCTTGAACTTGGTGTTGTCCCTTAGGTTTTTTGCTCAAAGCTCTATTTCCAGCTTTTTGCTGGTTAATTGAAAATGAGGCTAACCAGAGGCCAATGGCTCACACCTGTAACCCCACTTACTAAGAAGGCTGAGACCTGAAGCTCTGGCTTCAAAGCCATCACCAGCTTTGCTCCATTCCAGCAAAAAAAGCTAAGGGACAGCCTAGGCCCTGAGTTCAAGCCCTAAGACAATCACAAAAAAAAGGCTCACAGACTTTTTTCACCTGGACTGGCCTCCAGTCACAATACTCAAATCTCAGCTCCTGAGTATCTAGGATTAAAGGCACCAGCCCAGTTATGGGTTATCTGTTAACAGGACAATAGTCTCACTAAAAGCTTAGTGCCACATAAGATAAACATTACACCTAGAAAAAAATGTCACTAGTGTAAAATAATAACAGGTTTTTAAAAGAAGTTGCTGCAGTTGCACTGTTCTTATTCTTTCTTAATGAATTTACCCATCTGTTTTGTTTTTGAAACTGCTTAAACAAAGGTTTAAATATAAAGACTAGATAAAATAAACCCAAGAAATTAATATTTTAGGCATAAACTTACAGGTATACATGAAATGGAAAATCATAATCAAAATGAAAGAACTGTCTCACTAAAATAAAAAGAAACTTGCTCTTAAAAGTGTTTTTAAGCCGGGCACCGTGGCTCATGCCTGTAATTCTAGCTACTCAGGAGGCTGAGATCTGAGGATCGCAGTTCAAAGCCAGCCAGGGCAGGAAAGTCCCGTGGGACGCTTATCTCCAATTAACCACCAGAAAATCCAAAGTGGCGCTGTGGCTCAAGTGGTAGAGCTTTCGCCCTGAACTGAAGAGCTGAGGGCCAGCGCCCAAAAGATCAAGCCCTACGACTGACAAAAAAAAGAAAAAAGAAATTACAGCTTATCAAAATTTGAGTAGTAAGAGCTTCAAGGGAACCTTAGTTTTGTTACTTCTGAACAGATCCACATAATTAATGATTTATGATTCCATCTTAAGAAGCCAGAAAAATGTAAACAGCAAATAGTAAAGCAAAAGGATATCGGAGAATGAAATATATATATGTGTATATATATATGTATATATACACACACACACACACATACTGATCACAAGCCACTTTTCATTGCAAATAGCCAAGCAAGAAACGCAAAATGCCCGACAACTAATCGATTATACCTTCACCAAATCAAGTGGCTCAGGTTCCAACCATTCTTTTGAGCTCCTGAGCTTGGGAAGAGTGCCATTTGCCTGATCATCACGGTCTGCATTTTTCATTGTGGTCGCGAGCAACAGAGCCCCTAGAAAAGCTAAAGAGTAGTAGTCTACTCAGTAATGAGATCTGACGACCACCTTAGTTTGCCTTCCACTTAATAATGCGGACATGGGATGAATTTCGAACGCTAGTGATAACCACGATTTCCCCACAAGGTTTCCCCGCAGGACCCCTGTGGTCTGCAGAGCCGGCTCCTCCAGGCAGGCCTGGAGCCTCTCTGAAGGACCCCTCCCTCTTTCCCCCCCCCCCCCGGCAGAGCGGCTCCAGCCCAGCCTCCGGGCTCCCCATTTGCAGCACATTCCTCACTAGTCGCCAAGGATCGGGGGAGCTGCAACTTCCGGGCCACCGAGGCACAGGCCGAGCCTTAATGAAGGAAGGGTATGGGCTTTGGGCACAAATTCTAAGACTTCACGCTGGGAGAGGTCCAAAGCGGGCCCGGGAGGGAGAGGCTGCCACGAGATCGGCGTTCCGGCTCGGCCGCCCAGGCCTCGTGCGGCCGCGGCCGCCACGCGCCGGCCTCTGGCGCGAACCCCGTGCGCCCTGAGCCCACCCGGGGGCCGCCGGCCACGACCGGTCACGCGAGGTCCCTTCCGCGGCCCCCACGCGAGGTCAGCAGCCTGAGCCCACAGCTGTCCCGCTGCTATGGCGAGGGGGCCCGCGCAAGCCCAAGGCCTCTCCCCGAGCGCGTCACTGCCGACGCGAACGCTGCCGCCCAGCGTCTCGGGGACGCGGCCTCGCGCGCTTTTCCGCTCTGAGGCGACGTGAGCGCGCGGGGCGACGTGAGCGCGCGGGGCTCCCTGCATCTTCGTGACCGGCGGCTATCACAGCCAATCCGGTGGCTTCACCACGTGCGTGAGGGGCGGGGCGGGCGCGCGGAGCTCCTTGGACTCCTGAGCGCGTTGGGTCTCCGGTGCGTGTCCCTGGCGCCCGGGACGTTAGGGTGACGCCATTACTGGATCGCGCTTCCGCTGCGGGGTCCTAAGTGTGAGCTCCAACACTGAATGCGAGAAGCGGGAAGGGACGGGGCGTCTGTTGTATCCCTGCGGTGGGCGAGCGTCCGTAAGGGTGTCTAGAAAAAGACGAGCAACCAGCGTGGCAGGACCTGTGCAGGAAACGTTGGCTCGGTTCCCTGGGAGTGTGCTTGGAACTGCTGGGCGTTGGTCTGCGGCCATCCGTGCACCCTATAACATTTTTAGCTGGGTGGTTCCGCTTCCTCGCTGGTTGGGTGTTGCTGGGGTTTGTTTCTGGGGGGAGGTGGTGGTGTGGTTTCGAGGTGCAGTCTTGGGAACTTCTCTGCCCGCGCTGGCTTCTGAGGAGCCGCGATGACATCCGTGAACCCCTGGTGACTGGCTTGATCCGTGTTTACATCCCAGATCGTTCTTATACGAACAGTTACAGAGATAGAAAACTGATGTTGCAAACTCAACTTCCCAATCCACCATGTGAACTGTCATCTTCCGATGATTCTGCTCTGTGTTGGCAGACTCCAATGTTTAAGGTGCCCACGTGGCTTAGGATGTTTGTGTTCTCATGCCTTTTCAAAGCTAACCGGGGCCTGGCGCCAGTAATTCACGATCGCAGCTTGGGCAGGAAAGTTTGTGAGACTCTTGTCTCCAATAAACTACCTAGAACTGCTGGACATGGAGTTGTCGCTCAGTTGTTTGAATGTCAGCCTTGAGCAAAAGAAGCTCAGAGACAGTGTTTAGGCCCTGGTCAGGCTAGCGCACATGCGAGCACACACACGAAAAAGCTACGGAGAGTGGATGGCTTCAACTGTATTTCCTGTTTTCAGAGCTGAGGGAATATGAGCCACTTGCAGAATTTACTGTTAGATACCCTCCTGGGAACCAAGCACGTGGACAGTGCAGCACTCGTCAAACTCCAGGAGCGGTCCCTATGTGTTGCATCACCAGGATTTACTGTAAGGAAAAAAAAATGAAGATGGCTACTAAGATTTTTTTTTAAGTAGTAAGGGGTTTCAATTCAACCAGTCATAAGTGACTTTTTAAAAAAGTAGCTGTACAAGGGGTTTCATTTCAACACATCTTAAGTACAATGCAGCTTGATCAATGTCACCTATTTTCCATTCTTATCCCTCATCTTTCCCAATGGGACCTATGACTTTTTATGTGCCAGACCTGGGGCTTGAACTCAGTTCCTGGGTGCTGGCCCTGAATCACAAAACCACTTCTGGTTTTCTGGTGGTTATTTGGAGATAAGGGTCTCACAGACTTTCCTTCCTGGGCTGGCCTTGAACTGCATCCTCAGATCTCAACCTCCTGAGTAACTAGGATTGCAGGCATGAACCACTGACACCCTGTTGAATAAGTTTCTTCTCTATCACAAAGTAGTTATCATTTTGGTAGAAAAGTAACCCCAAGGTGGACATAAACTCTTAAGCCAACATTTTTGAGTAAACTAGCTATCTTATCTTGGAAACGGGTCAGGGATGGGGGCCAGGGCCACTGTTCTGTGCATGCCTCTGCCTCTGCCTAAGTGACCGTTGCCACTTGAGCATTCCCTAGCATGATGCCTCTGTGTGTAGCCAAGTGTGCCTTCAGCCTTGCTTAGGAAAATCAGTGGTCTCCAACAGACTGTTCAAATACAATTTTATGTATGAATACTGAAATTTAAATTTCATATAATTGTCACATGTCACAATATAGTACTCTTTATTTTTTTTCCTCAATCTTTTAAAAATGTGAAAGAAGTCAAGAAAATTATAAAAGGCAGCTGGGTGCTGCTGGCTACTCAGGAGCCTGAGATCTGAGGATCATTGTTCAAAGGCAGCCTTGGAAGACAAATCCAAAAAACTCAACTCCAATTAAACCAGCAAAAAGCCAGAAGTGGAGATGGAGCTCAAGTGGTAGAACAACAACCTTGAGCAAAAAAACCAAGTGAGAGTATGAGGCCCTAAGTTGAAGCTCCATTACTAGCCCTCCCCACCAAAAAATTGTAAAAAAGGGCCAAGTGCTTGTGGCTTATATCTATAATCCTAGCTACTCAGGAGGCTAGGATCTGAGGATTACAGTTCAAAGCCAGCCCAAGCAGGAACGTCTGTGAGGCTCTTATCTCAAGTTAATCACCAGAAAACCAGAAGTGACACTGTGGCTCAAAGTGGTAGAGCACTATCCTTGAGCTGAAGAGCTCAGGGACAGCACCCAGGCCTGGAGTTCAAACCCCATGACTGACAGAAAAAAAAAATTTTTTTAAGGGAGCTGGAGACCTGTGTCAATATCTACCTAGCAAGCAGAAGGTCTTGAGTTCAACCTCCAGTATGGCAAAATATAAAATAAATGCGAAAAATATTCCTACTTTTCAGGCCATTAAGAACAGTCAGTTGACCAAATTTGACTGGCCAATGACCACAGCTTTCTGACTTCTGGTCTATTTAATCTCTTCTATAGCTAATGCCAGCTGACATCCAAACACTTGTGAATGGATTCGCCAAAAACCCTTTGCAAATCAGAAGAGAAGGGTTGTATTTCAAAGAAACAGATTACAAATGTGTTCGGTCAGATGACACTTCGCTTTATGCCAAGACTGTGAGTGTTCAAGATTTGAAGGCAGCTTCTTATTTTCTTTGCCCCTCCTAATCCTCTCTGTAAAACAAAACAAGCTCCTTACTACCTTAAGACAATAATAAACTGGTGGCGTTTCTAAAAGTACTTTCAGAAAGCCTAGGTGGGACAAATATTCATTCTTGAATCTGTTAACTGTTTTATTGTTAGAAGTCCATCCTTAGAAGTGGAGCTGGGGGTGGGGGAGATGGGAGGGCAGGGATGGTAAGGGGAAACAAAGGCGGAAGCAACAATTCTTGATAAGAAATGTACTCATTACCTTGCTCATGTAATAGGAACCCCTCTGTATGGTATTTTCATACTAAAAAAAAACTTAATAAAAAACAAAAAAAGAAATGGAGTTGGTACTCAAGTGGTCATGCACCGTCCTTGAGTGCAAAAGCCAAAAAGCCAGGGGAAAACATGAGACCCTGAGTTCAATCACAATACTTATGGCTCAAGAAAAAAAGAAAAACGAAAGAAATTTTATTAGTCCATTCTTCCTCCTCTATTTCCTCCTCTTAACAAAACAGAAACAGGGATAGGAATGTGGCTTAGTGGTAGAGTGCCCTAGCATACATGAAGCCCTGGGTTCAATTCCTCAGTACCATATAAACAGAAAAAACTGAAAGTGGCGCTGTGGCTCTAGTGGTGGAGCACTAGCCTTGAGCAAAAGAAGCTCAGGGACAGTGCCAGGCCCTGAGTTCAAGCCCCAAGACTGGCAAAACAAAAAACAAACAGCAAAATAAAGGAAACAGAAGGCACTCTACAAAGGGAAATATCTCATTACCTGAATCATGTAATTATAATCCTTGTATATATCACCTTTATAATAACAATAAAGTAAATTAACCGAAGAAAATTTTGTAACTGTAACATAAATTAGCTTCCTGACCAGTTGCTCTCTTGACAAGAAATTTTCTGATAATTTCAAAGGATGGAAAACATGTGTCTAAATAATAAAACCCTGTCATTCCACTCCCCCTTCCAAAAAAAAAAAAAAAAAAGCAATCTAGGTTGACTATTAGCAGAAATGCTTAGCACCAGAAGTTTTTCAAATTTAGATTTTTTTTTTTTTTGCCAGTCATGGGGCTGAACTCTGGGCCTCGGCACTGTCCCTCAGCTCTTCAGCTCAAGGCTAGTGCTCTACCACTTGAGCCACAGTGCCACTTATGGCTTTTTTTTTCTTTTTGCTCATGTGGTGCTGAGGAATCGAACCCAGGGCCTCATGCATGAAAGGCAAGCACTCTACCACTGAGCCACCTTCCCAGCCCCTCAAATTTAGATTTTTTTAATGTTTAGAAATACGTAGATATATCTTGGGAATGGTATCCAAGTCTAATAAAATTCATGTATGTTTTATGTACATCCCATAAACAGACTAAAATTGATTTTATATGATTTTTAACATGATTGCATTTTTACTGTGACATGTCATATGAGATCAGGTATAGAAACTTCAATTTTGGAATATTGATGCTCAAGTATTTTTGGATTTTGGATCATTACAGATTTTTAAAATTATGGGGTTAGCAATTCTCGGTGCATCATTTCTGTACTTTAAGTGGCTGTGGTTTTCTATCACCTATAAGGAATGCAGGAGAGAAAATTCATTCATTAGATGCACTTTCTATGGATTAGACACACTTCACATTATAAACTAGTCTTACTTTATAGATGAGGAAAGTGAGGCTTAAGAAGGTTAAATAAGGGGCTGGGAAGGTGGCTCAGTGGTAGAGTGCTTGCCTTGCATGCATGAGGCCCTGGGTTCGACTCCTCAGCACCACATAAGCAAAAAGAAAAAAGCCGGAAGTGGCGCTGTGGCTCAAGTGGTAGAGCGCTCGCCTTGAGCTGAAGAGCTGAGGGACAGCACCCAGGCCCAGAGTTCAAGCCCTGCAACCAACAACAACAACAACAAAAGAATTAATTACACTATGGGGCTGGGAAGGTGGCTCAGTGGTAGAGCGCTTGCCTTGCATGCATGAGGCCCTGGGTTCGCAGAAAAAGCCGGAAGTGGCGCTGTGGCTCAAGTGGTAGAGCGCTCGCCTTGAGCTGAAGAGCTGAGGGACAGCGCCCAGGCCCAGAGTTCAGGCCCCCACAACCGGACTCCAAAAAAAAGAAGGTTAAATAAAACCACAGTGGCACACACCTGCAATCCTAGCCCTTGGGAAGCTGAGTCAGGAAAATGTTGAGGCCAGTCTGTACTCCATAGAAAGTTCAAGATCAGTTTTGGTTAGGTAGTAAGACAAATGGTTAAATAACTGTTTCACGGTCATACCACAGAAAATGATGGTGCTCAGTTTCAGGCCCAGAGCTGTCCAATTCCAAGATCTATGATCTTTTAGGCTGGGGAAATACCGCAGTTAATTTGAAAACTTTTCAAAATACATATGCTGTTTTTAGAAAAAGTTGAAACCTTTTCATAAAAGACACTAAATTATGAGGAAGGAGTAGAGAGTTCAAAAACAAATATGTAGAAGTTAGGAAAGGGAAAAAAAAAATGGTTGGAAGGGGAACTACTGGTCACGCAGTGAGAACCAAAGGCAGGGTCTTCTATTTTATTCTTCCTCCAGGAAAACAAAGGTGTCATTGTTGTGAAGACGCATTTGTATCTTCTGGTGGCCACTTATACTTCAGGCATGTATCCCAGTGTCTGTGTGGAAGCCACAGAGAAGCTGGGTAAGTTGGCTTTCTAATTTCTACCTTAGTTAGGTCTTTTCATTTCCGGTGACAGAGAACTAACCAGGTCGGAGAGAAAGGGATTTATTATTAACGTAACACTAGAAGGACAGGGTGTAGCTAAGCCACAATGATAGCAGATGCCAGGGACAGGACTCTTACCTTGACTCATCCCTCTTTAGATCACCTTTATAATAACAATAAAGTAAATTAACTTAAGAAAACTTGTATAGGGCTGAGAATGTGACTTAGTAATAGAGTGCTTGCCTAACATGCATGAAGCCCTGGGTTCAATTCCACACCACTACATAAACAGAAAAAGCCAGAAGTGGCACTATGGCTCAAGTTGCAGAGTGCTAGCCTTGAGCAAAAGAAATTCAGGGACAGTGCCCAGTTTAAGACCCAGAACTGGCAAACAAACAAAAAAACCTCTTATCTAGTCTCATAAATTATCAAAAAGCCAGAAGTTGAATTGTGGCTCAAGTCCTGAGTTCAAGCCCCAGGATTAGGGGAAAAAATGTATATACATAACATAAATTTGCTTCCTGACCAGTTGCCCTCTTGACAAGAAATTTTCTGATAATTTCAAAGAATGGAAAACATGGCTAAATAAGAATAAAACCCTGTTATTCCACCTCCCCCCCCCACCAAAAAAAAAAAGCAACTTCATTTCCTGGCTGGCAGCCTGTCTAAGCCTACTATCTTGTCCCTTCATTTCTCTTAGGACTCTGACTTGACAAGTTTTGGATCATATGGTTTAACCCTATATCAGTTAGCTATGTGATTGAGGGGAGAATGGCAGTAGAGAGTAGAGAGTAAGAGAATTAAAAAGCAGAAATGTTGGTGGGTGCTAGTTGCTCATGCCTATAATTCTGGTTACTCAAGTGGCTGAGATCTAAGGATAGCAGTTTAAAGTCAGCCTGGGCAGGAAAGTCCCTGTGAGACTCTTATCACCAGTTAACCCAGAAAACTGGAAGTGGCACTGTGGCTCAAAGTGGTAGAGCTCTAGCTTTGAGCAAAAGAGCTCAGGGACAGCACCCAGGCCCTGAGTTCAAGCCTAAGAAGAAAAAGAAGGAGAAGTGGGGGAGGGAAGAAGAGGGGGAGGAGGAAGAAATGACTTTTGGGAGCCTACCCCTGTCTTAGGTAAAAATAAACTACTGAAAGTAAGACAGCTGGTATATATTGTATACTTTTATGGTTGTGCATTTTTGAATAAAGATCTAATAGTAGTCTGGTATGTGCACCCACCTATAATTCCAGCACTTGATAGGCTTAGACAAGAGGATTAACATGTTTGAAGACCTAGCCAGACCAGCATAGCAAGACCCTTTCTCAAAAAAAAAACAAAAACTAATATGAAAGTCTAGCACAGTAAAACTGATAAATTGCTTTTGTGTTTTACTTTTTTTGGTGACTTATGCCTGTAATCTTAGCTACTCGGGAGGCTGAGATCTGAAGATTGTGTGGTTCGAAGCCAGCCGGGGCATCAAAGTCTGTAAGACCCTTATCTCCCATTAACAACCAGAACCAAAAAGACAGAAGTGCAGCTGTGGCTCAAGTGAGACAGCTCTAGCCTTGAGCACCAAAGTTTAGGGACAGCACCCAGACTCTGAGTTCAAGCCCCAGAACTGGCATGGAAAAACAAACAAGCAAACAAAAAACCTTTAAATAGTAAATCGGAAAAGTATGCTTTGTCACATCTCAAACACAAATCATGTTAACCTTTTAAATTCTAAGTCCTCAGTTTAAAACGAAGAAACTTAAGCACATTTTGTGGCCTATTCTTAGAAAAACTGTAGAATTATCAAACAATGATCATTTTCTTATGACCTACTATAAATTCAAGCAGAGCAATAGGCTAAATTCTCCACAAATTCAACCGAATGATCTAGTTTCTTCATGTAGGAGTTGCCTCATTCTGTATATGAATACATATGCTTAGCAACTGGGCTCTGTGTTTGGCTTGATACAGTTTTGGATTGAGATAGATATTTCATTGGTTTGATATTCATTTTCTTGAGAATTTCTTCCTAGGGCCTTACTGCCAAAACTATCACATAGATCAATGGGAAAAACATGATTCATTTTGTCAAATCTTGTTTTTCAGTTAACTTTTAAAATCAATGAGTCTGCTTCTTTTGACATTTAATTTATCTCTAGTTTTCCCCCATCATTTCCATCTATCATGATTGCAGCAGAAGAAAGCAAATTAAGCAATATCTAGCAAGGAATAAAGGAGAATTGCTGGCAAGTGAAGTATCACCCTTCAAAGTTTTCTTATTAATAGCATGTTAAAAAATGAAGTGCTGCAGGGCACTGGTGGTTCATGCCTGTAATCCTAACTAATCAGGAGTCTGAGATCTGAGGATCACAGTTCAAAGCCAGCCCGGGCAGGAAAGTCCATGAGACTCCTATCTCCAATTAAATCACAGAAAAGGTTGAAAGCAGCACTGTGGCTCAAGTGGTAGAGTGCTGGCCTTGAGCGAAAGGAGCTCAGGACATTGCCTAGGCTCAGAGTTCAAGCCTCACGACCAACAACAACAACAAAAAATTTTTAATGAAGTACGACTTGATACCAGAGGCTCACACACATAACCCTAGCTACTCAGAAAACTGAGATCTGGTAAGGTTGTTTAATGTCTCTCTCTTTTCTTTTTTTTAATCTACCAGAAAAGCCAGAAGTGGAGCTGTGGCTCAAGTGGTAAAGCACTAGCCTTGAGCACAAAAGCTCAAGGACAGTGCCTAGGCCCTGAATTAAAGTCGCAGGAGTGGTATCAGAAAAAAAAGGGAGGGAGAGCTGGGACTGTGTCTTAGTGATAGAGTGCTTACCTAGCATGCGTGAAGCCCTGGGTTCAAGTCCTCATTACCACATAAACAGAAAAAGCCAGAAGTGGCGCTGGGGCTCAAAGTGGTAGATTGCTAGGCTTGAATGAAAGAGCTCAGGTACAGAGCCTAGGCCCTGAGTTCAAGCCCCCTGACTGGTCAAAAAGAAAAAAAAGTGCTGTTTTATATCTAGATAATGGAATATACATGGACAAGATGTTTCTATTGTTTCCAAAACCCCCTCCCACCTTGTTTCCTGCACCAGCCACATCCTTAATTCTCTGTGCATAGAGAACCAATGCATTCTCCTGAACAGCTCAAATACCTGCACAGTGGCAGTTACTGTGCAGAAAAATAGACTGACAAGAACCCAAGGGACACTCAGAAATGTAGAACTCCAATTCATTATGAAGGTGGGCCCTACAGAGTTACTACTCCAAAGTCTGAGCCCAGAGTCGCAGCTCACAGGGATTTTACAGCTTCTTTATAAAGGCTGAAGAATGTCATCTGTGCTGGGCCAGTTTGTGCTGTTTTAGTTTAGCCCCCTATCTCTAGTGATTTTCCATTTCATTCCCACTAAGAAATAAATTTAATTGAGGTTTGTACTGTTATGCCAAGATCGCAGGACCCCCACCAAGAAGACCTCCAAGAGTCAGACTCTACAGCTGTTTTATTTAAACGGGCTGCAGCTCGGGCCTAGTCCCATACTCCGATACAGCGGACGGAGCCCAGGAGGAGAGCCCCGAGCTAAGGATTTGCAGGTCTTATAAGGGCACACAACCAGGTGGTTTAGCACCACGTGTTGCTCTACTCTAAAACAAGCAACAAATGGTCACTGCCTCAAATACTCTAACCTTTCAGTACTATATCTATTTTGCCAACTAGATGATGAACGCTATGAAGGCAAGAACTGTGTTCTATCTAGTCATCCTTGTAGCTGCAGTACCTAGCACACACCATGTTTTCCGTCATATATGGAAGCTATATTTAGCTTGTAAATTTATAAGCAAATCTTTTGGGTGTTACACAAGTGTATACAATGTATTAACTGAAATATTGTAGATTCAAAGGAGAACTCAAATAGTGTAATTCCTTAGAAAGGCAAAGTCAACAGAATAAGCACCAAGTTCAACAGAATAAGCACCAAGAAGTAGGTACTTGAAAGGGGTGGAGTAAGTCAGGGGAGAGGGGTAGATGAAAGAAGAAGAGAAGGGGAGAACACAGGAATTCAATGTGCATCCTACAAAACTAAGAAAGGTGAAGGAAGGGGTGATTTGGGAGGGGTGAGTGAGAATGTTGAAAGGGGTGACATTGATCAAGATGCACTGTGTTCGTAAGTATTCATAATACGTGAATACATGAATGATCAAATTAAACTGTACTCAATTTTACTAATTAATAACTAAGCTGCATTTTCTTTCAGGAGAATATCTAAGAAAAAAAGGAAATTAAATCATCAGAGGACTATGTAAGACAACAGTATTGTTTTAGAAGAAAAGCATAGGTCCTAAAGGGAAAAAAAAGTAGCATTTTGTGGCTAAAAACACTAAGCAGGAGATTAAAAAAGAAGGATGAGTTAAGGGAGTAATGTTTTTATTTCAAGAGACTGTTATCTCTAATTAGAATTATCTGACCATTTTTGCTTGTTCAGTGTTGGTCAATGACACAGAATGTAAGACTGCTGGATGCATGTCTGCTGGAAACCTCACCTCATGAGGCTCTTGTACTTCTACACATCTTGCCGGACATGACAAGAATGCAGGCCCTAACTGCTCTGTCCAGGCTCCTTCTCAAGGTCATGTTACAGTAAGCAATCTTTAAAAATGAAGTATAGGAAGTGGAGCTGTGGCTCAAAGTGGTGGAGCACTACTAGCCTTGAGCGAAAAAGCTCAAGGACAGCACTCAGGCCCTGAGATCAAGTCCCATGACCAACAAAAAGAAAAAGAGAAGAAAAAGAAAGAGAGAGAGAGAAAGAAAGAAAAAGAAAGAGAGCATGTCTCCTTCCAGGACAAAGAGCAAATTTGCTTACTGCTTATATGAAGGAAACAGGGTCCCTGAGCTCCATGTTCCTCAGCCATCTGTTCCACATCCCTCATAGAGGACTTGGAAGGAAGAAGAATCCATTCGAGGGCCAATAATGGACACCTAGTCAAAGAATTTCACATTCCATATGCAAACATCTAGTAAGGTTGAACATCAAAGCCTTTCAGCATCGGAGTCAACATATCTTAGTAAGGTATAATGGCCAGTAAACGTAATCTTTCCTAGAAAGGGCTCACTTCTTGGTTATTTCCAGAACAATAAAAAAAAAAAAAGAAATCATAGAACCTACTTTGAAATTTTTGGATTTCACCCTGACCATTCCTGGACATTCTTTCCCCAGGCCACCAGGGTTAATATACCCTTCAGGTATTCTTAGGGAGAGAAAGGCTGAGACCACTGGCTAAGAGAAAACAGGAAATTCAAACTTAATTCTAGTTTGGCGAGATTGGACTTGCATGGTCCTGGATTATAAGTATGATAACCATTAGTTAAGTACACTGCTGTCCAAGACCCTCTACAGTGTACTTATACAGACCAAGGGGGAAAGTAGAATGTCTCTGCAAGTTCCACCCCAGAAGACCACACGTTCACCAAGTCACATTCAGCAAAGTTTATTGTCAGCAAGCTGACAGGCTGAGCCTCTCAGGTAGGGACAGCACCTATCTTTGTGCAAGGGGGTATCTTTATAGAGCTAGGGATCTGGGGATGGGGAATTCAACTAGGGATGTGGGGGGGGCACACCCTGCGGTCAGAGTTAGAAACTAAAGATAATGCTTGATTCCAGGAGTGGGTGAGGGCTATAATTTATGGTTGCAGCTGAACGGGGCAGAAAGTTACTTCAAGGGGGGCTTGTTGTTACCATTTATGGTTGTAGCTGTCCATTCAAGACATTGCTTCCAGGGGAAAGCTGCGATATCGGTTGCAGCTGCCAGCTCCAAGAGACCCTGTGTCAGCTAATTTCAGGAAGAGGCCATTTTTTATTACAAGGCCAGAGATGGAGTGTCTTCTGAGATGGAGGAGATCAGGATAAGTCTCTAACTTTTTTTTTAATTTAATTTTATTTTATTTGTGAACATACTGTACAGAGGGGTTACAATTGCATGGGCAGGATAATGCGTACATTTCTTACCAAGCATTGCAGCCTCTTCCTTTGTTTACCCTTCACATCACTTCCCAGCCCCCCCCCTCCCCCCCAATCCCAATCCTTCTCCTTCTCCTTCCCCCGCCCCCCCCACCGACGTTGTAAAGCTCGTTTTGGACATGACAACTTGTACTTCTCATTGTTGCAACAGGTCCACCTGTATCCTTAAACAACTGGTTTTCCCCATCTCCTCCACAAGTTATACTGACATCAAATATAGTGAAAGCAGGGGTTATACTGTGGGGGAGGGACATACAAAGCAACAAAGAGATAATCTTATAAATGTGTTAGAAACACATGCATGAAAGAAAAAAAACATTAAAATACATATCTAAGGGTTCATTTTCCTGACATCACATTATCTGACCTTTTCTGCTTGACTCATACATATACTAGATATTGCAAATAAGGGAAACCATGGGACCTATGTTTCTTTGGGCCTGGCTTACTTCACTTAATATAATTTTTTCCAAGTTTTTCCATTTCCTAACAAATGGGGCAATGTCATTCTTTCTGATGGAGGCATAGAATTCCATTGTGTATATATACCACATTTTCTTGATCCATTCATCTACTGAGGGGCATCTGGGTTGGTTCCATATCTTAGCTATGGTAAATAATGCTGCAATAAACATAGTTGTGCTGGTAGCTTTAGTGTGGTCTTGTTTGTAAACATTTGGGTAAATGCCCAAAAGTGGGATTGCTGGGTCATAAGGGAGTTCTATGTGAAGTCTTTTGAGGAACCTCCATACTGCTTTCCAAAGTGGTTGAACAAGTTTCCATTCCCACCAACAATGAAGTAAGGTTCCTTTCTGTCCACATCCCCTCCAGCATCTGTTGTTGTTAGAGTTCTTGATTTTTGCCCTTCTAACTGGGGTGAGGTGATATCTCAATGTTGTTCTGTAAGTCTCTAACTTTTTTAAGACAACCCCTGACCTTTCCATATCTAACCTTTCCATGTGATATGTTTGAGTATAAGTCAAGTATGATTGAATAAAAACATGTAGCCAGGGGATGGGAATGTGGCTTAGTGGAAGAGTGCTTGTGGAGCATGGGTTTGATTACTCAGTACTACATAAACAGAAAAAGCCGGAAGTGGTGCTGTGGCTCAAGTGGTAGAGTGCTAACCTTGAACAAAAAGAAGCTCAGGGACAGTGCCTAGGCCCTGAGTTAAGCAAAAAATTAAAATGTAGCCATAGCCACTAGGATTGAAACATCAGTTACATGGAGGGAACACTTAGACCTCAGGAAATGGAGAAGTGGCAGAGCTCCTTAGTTTTCTTTTTGACCCTTAGATTCAGCACCTCAACTTGGCAAAACAGTCATATGGTCTAACTTACCAGCTTTGGCAAATGAGAGTAAAATCTTGACATTATCAGGCAACAAGGTATAATATTCTGAATTCCAAAAAGTTATCATTCTGAGGCTGTCTTTTGTTGTCTTTATAAAATCTTCTCATTTTCAAAGTTTTTTTTGGTTTGTTTTTGTTCGTTGTGGGGCTTGAACTCTGGGCCTGGATGCTGTCCCTCAGCTCTTCAGCTCAAGGCTAGCGCTCTACCACTTGAGCCACAGTGCCACTTCTGGTGTCCTGGTTGTTTAATGGAGATAAGAGTCTCATGGACTTTCCTGCCTGGGCTGGCTATGAACCATGATCCTCAGATCTCAGCCTCCTGAGTAGCTAGGATTACAGGTATGAGCCACTGGCTCCAGGCTTTGAAAATGTTGAGGGGACTAAGGGAAAGTGATAAAGGGGGTGAGGTTGATGGAATATATTATATGTACATATGAAAATGTCATAGTAAAACCCTCCTTGTACACCTGATGTATCAATAAAAATAACTTTAAAATTTCATTATATGTAAAAGAGAGTCTTAGGGCAGAAAGGCAAAAAAGAATGAGTGAAAACCTTTGTAAGGGCTGGGAAGGTGGCTTAGTGCTATAGTGCTTGCTTTGCATGCGTGAGGCCCTGGGTTTGATTCCTCAGTACCACATAAACGGAAAAAGCCAGAAGAGGGCGCTGTGACTCAAGTGGTAGAGCACTAGCCTTGAGCTGAAGAGCTGAGGGACTGCGCCCCGACCCAAAGTTCAAGCTCCAGGACTGACAGAAAAAAAAAGGTGGCGAGGGGGGGGGCGGGTGGGAAGGTAGCTCAGTGGTAGAGCGCTTGCCTTGCATGCATGAGGCCCTGGGTTCGATTCCTCAGCACCACATAAACAAAAAAAGTTGGAAGTGGCGCTGTGGGTCAAGTGGTAGAGTGCTAGCCTTGAGCTGAAGAGCTGAGGGACAGCGCCCAGGCCCAGAATTCAAGCCCCACAACTGACAAAAAAGAAAAAGAAAAGAAAGAAACAAAGAATAAAAAGAAAAAGAAAGAAAAAACCTTTGTAATATAATTCATCTAGGAAGGGAAGGCTCATGCCTTGTCTATATCCATTTCTTTAATTTCAGAAGCAAGATGATTATCCCAAGGCATGTATGAACATGAGTACTGGAACTGAAAAAGGCAAAAATCATTTCTAATAGGAATTTTATTTGGCAGATTAATTTAACAATGAGGAATAGCTGTGCCAAGAATATCACAGATGAAATAAATTATGTCCATGTGTCCAAGATGTTAGTGAAAATACAAAATATATGATCATGTAAACACAGTTGATCAAAAAATAACACAAAACTATGTATTGAAAATTTTTACTCTTGAGGGTCAATCCTAAGTATATAAGCTTAAGTTATCTAAGTGAAAAAGAAGCAGATGTACTTAATAGTCATTTGATAAATCTTCATGAAACATTGTTGGCCTAATTCCAGCAACTGAAAAGCTGAATGATGCTGGTTAACTGGGTAACAAATCCTTTACAGACTGGATGGTTTCCAAGTCTTTGCCTTCAGCAAAATTGAAGTGAGATCTAATTAAGCTGTCAGCTAAAAGATTGTTGAAAATGATTTTTGATGATAGATCATTGTGGGGTTTGAATCATATAACTCAGAAGTATTCAAAGAAGTGGCTGGCATACCCATAATTAGATTTCCTTCTTTCCATCTAATTTATGCAAACTAAGTTCTCACTACTTGTCTAGGAAAATGTAAAACAGGAAGAGAATGTTGAACCCAGTCTCATTCTAGCAATACATAAGTTTCATCCACAGTTTTAATAAGTATTTGAAAAATTCAGCCCTACTAATTGTCACTTAAAGATTGTCTTTCCAATAAAATAGTACATATCATTTTCATAACCTGTGCACTAATAATGTTGCAAAGATAATTAAATTTATAAAACTTCTATATCGCTGTGGTCATAGGATATGTTTTTAAAATTTATATACATATTTTTGTTGCAGATAGAATGACTAATAGGAAAACTGGGAGAGAGGGAGAAGGAAGGGGTGACATTGTTCAAAAAGAAATGTACTCATTACCTGACTTACATAACTATAACCCCTCTGTACATGACCTGTACAGAGGAATGTGGCTTAGTGGTACAGTGCTTGCCTAGCATGCATAAATTAGCCCTGGGTTCAATCCCTCAGTAGCACATAAACAGAAAAATCTGGAAGTGGCACTGTGGCTCAAGTGGTAGAGCACTACCCTTGAGCAATAATAGCTAGGGACAGTGCCCAGGCTCTGAGTTCAAGCCCCAGGACTGGCAAAAAGAAATAAAGAACTAAGCCGGGCACTGGTGGCTCACGCCTGTAATCCTAGCTATTCAGGAGGCTGAGATCTGAGGATCGAAGTTCAAAGCCAGCCCGGGCAGGAGAGACCGTGAGACTCCTATCTCCAATAAACCACCAGAAAACCAGAAGTGGGCTGTAGCTTAAGTAGTGGAGCGCTCGCCTTGAGCTGAAGAGCTGAGGGACAGCACCCAGGCCCAGAGTTCAAACCCCACCACCAACAACAACAAAAAAGAAATAAAGAACTAATAAAGCACAAAATGCATCAGGATACTGTGAGAACCGGTACCGTGGGTAGGGTCACTAGAGCGACTAGGAAGCTTCACCCACGCTGACGTCACTACCATGCCCCGCTGCGGGGGGGCAGGGCATCAAAGGGGATCAGGCAATGGGCAGCTTGGGGAGTGGGCCAGTGATGCCTGTGCAGGGGCCCGGGAGAGGCCCGGCCAGTGAGGCCTGCGCAAAGGCCCGGGAGAGGCCTGCGGAGAGGCGAGACCTGTGGGGAGGAAGAAAATAAAACAAACTCGCCCCCTTGGAGGCTGCAGCTGCTCCTGGTTCTGAAGTAGCCCAGGACAAGACAGTTGCAGACCGACTAATAAACCTCCTTTGTCACCTTTAACCATGCTGCTCCCAGGTCATTACAGATACAGTCTTGTGAGAAAAGTAAAAATATGGCTACTACAAGAAAAATCAAGTTATAAAATTTCTAATGGTAAAGATGAGCTTGTTTTTATTTAATTTTTAGTGGTCCTTTATAAATACCACATTGCAAGGCTGGGAAGTTGGCTCAGTGGTAGAGTGCTTGCCTTGCATGCATGAGGCCCTGGGTTCGATTCCTCAGCACCACATAAGCAGAATAAAGCCGGAAGTGGTGCTGTGGCTCAAGTGGTAGGGTGCTAGCCTGAAGCTGAAGAGCTGGGGGACAGCACCCAGGCCCAGAGTTCAGGCCCCATGACCGACCAAAAAAATAAATAAATACCACATTGCTCTTAAATCTGGATTCCACTTACTGCATTTGAAAACCTGTTAGTGTAAAATGTCAGTATTTATGTCTAGAAAGTATTATTTTTCTTTTGGTCCGGTCGTGGGGCCTGAACTCTGGGCCTGGGCGCTGTCCCTCAGCTCTTCAGCTCAAGGCTAGCCCTCTATCACTTGAGCCACAGCGCCACTTCCGGCTTTTTTCTTTTTTCTTATGTGGTGCTGAGGAATCGAACCCAGGGCCTCAGGCATGCAAAGCAAACGCTCTACCACTGAGCCACCTTCCCAGCCCAGAAAGTATTATTTTTCTGCAATTATTTAAATTTAAGATAAAAACTTTAGTTACTTTATCAATTTTCTTCTTAATTATTAAAAAAACATTAGTTACTTTTAAAAAATATAAGAAGCCTGGCATTGGTGGCTTATACTTATAATCTTAGCTACTCAGGAGGCTGAGATCTGAGGATCTCACAAGCCAGCCCAGGCAGGAAAGTCCATGAGACTAATCTCTAACTACCAGAAAGCCAGAAGTGGAGCAGTGGATCAAGTGGTAGAGTGCTAGCCTTGAGCAAAAAGCTCAGTGACAGTGCCCATGCCTTGAGTTCAAACCCCAGGACCAGCACACACAGAAAATGTAAGAAGGGACACAGTTTTTGAAAATGCTAATGTCTATGTGAAAATTTAAAAGTGGGGGGCCCACCCATTAGATTAAAAAGAAAAGCTTTGTGACCTGAGTTTGTTTTTTTGTTTTGTTTTTGTTTTTTTATCGGTCGTGGGGCTTGAACTCTGGGCCTTGGTGCTGTCCCTGAGCTCTTCAGCTCAAGGCTAATGCTTTACCACTTGAGCCACAGCTCCACTTCTGGCTTTTTCTGCTTATGTGGTGCTGAGGAATCGAACCCAGGGCCTCAGGCATGCAAGGCAAGCTCCACCACTGAGCCACTTTCCCAGCCCTGGAACCTGAGTTTTTTGAATGGGTTCCCAGGAAGACAGTAGAAGCAGGCAGTCAAACAGGCAGCCCCAGAAAACAGAGGCTCTCAGGCTTGCCCAGTGCCCTGGGTGGAGTGTCAAAGAGGGAGGGGAAGAAGAGCCCAGACAAAGGTCAGTAGGCTGGGAGGCTGGCATGTTACCAGGGGCTCAAATTCGACAACTCCTTTATGAGTTAACACTGAGCTGCTGGGCTAGCAGTTCTTGGCTTGGAACTAGAGAAACTGCTGCCTCAAGGTGACTCAGAGGGACTTTGTAGGTTCTAGACGTCTGTAAAAGCTTAGCCCTCCAACCCCAATTAACTCCAAGTTGGAGCAGCTGTACCTGTCAGTGGTTTCTAGATGCCCATTCCTCAGCAGGAGATAGTGTTCTAATTTGTGAACTTTTGGGGATTCTCTTTAATGGACAAAGATCTGGTAGACTTTAGACTCAGACCATGAAACCACCTGTCAGGAGATGACCACTCAATCCTAAAACTTGGATCTTGACAGAAAGGAATGAGCGGATTGTTTCAAGAAAAACTATGTGTTCTATGTATATCCAATTCTAGGATAAGCTAATAGACTATCTGGTGGATTGCAAGAAGACAAGGGGGTCCAATGAAAACTGATTGTGCCATAGTCATTTGTGCTCAAAAGCAAGTCACAAGTCACCCAACATGAATGCAGGTGAAAATACTCCTTCCCACTGGGAAGGAAGGAGTCATTTTGCTATAACATCCTCTCTATTAAGAGGATGAGATCTTGAGTATCAAAGTTCAAACTTAGCCACCTCAGAAATGTCCACAGGAGTCCATATGCAAAATAACAAGAAGGGGGCGGGCGAAGGGCACAACTTGAGTGGTAGAAAACCAGATGAGAAGGCCTGAGTTCAAACCCCAGTATCACCAAAAAATAATCATCTTTCTCAAGATGTTAAAAGCCTGTTGTCATAAGGTTATGTGTAATTTGCTTTATTCTTCCTTTACTCCTTATCTGTGAATAGACTGCCTTTCTGGTTACTAATCTTTTAGAGCTTGGCTCTCTCTAGATCTCCAAATCTAACTCACTATATTGCATCCATCTTATTAGATTTTATACAGAACTAGCCTTTGGAGTTGTTTTAGACTTTCTACTTCTGAGTTTCTTTTTTATTGGTTTGGTTTTGGGGTGTTTGGGGTTTTGATTGGTACTATGGTTTTAACTCTACAGCCTAAAAGACAGAGAAGCAAACCTGATTTGCCGGTCCATAGCTTTGTAAGTTGAAGAGAAAAGGGGACAAAGGCTAAGCTGGGTTGGTTGGGCTCAGCACCACCCCTGGGGCTGCTCAGAGTCCAGCCATCATTCCAGGGGCGGCCGGGGCGGGTCAGGGGCTGCAGCCCTTAGTGACGCCAGAACCGCGCCGCGCCACCGGAGCCAGGGAAGGGGACCCCGGCCCGGGTCAGGGTGCAACTCCCAAAGGCCCCGACGTCCCGGAGGGCTCCAGCCGCGAGCCAGGGTGATTGAGGGTCATTTGCCTGAAGACGTCCAGGGTGCCCGCGCCCCACCCCTGCGTGGCGCCCGGGCCT
>NW_012267236.1:10580889-10615707 GCF_000151885.1 Dipodomys ordii
CTGCCGCGCGCCGCGCCCGGTGCCGGGTTCTCCCCTCGCCCGGTCCGCCCCGCGCCCCCGGCTGTGCACCATGCTGGCTGTGCACTTTGACAGGCCCGGCGGACCCGAAGTCCTGCACCTGAAGGAGGTGGCCACGCCGCGCCCCGCGGAGGGCGAAGTCCTGCTGAAGGTGGCGGCCAGCGCCCTGAACCGGGCGGACTTACTGCAGGTACGCAGGGGCCGGTGCAGGGCGGGACCCCGGGGCGCCCGGGCGCCCCGACGAGCTGTGCCCGCCGAGGAGGCCAGAGCTCGGGCGCGGCCTGCAGCACTCTGAACCCCGGCCCTTGGCTCGCGGGAGGGCTTGGCTGCGGAGGGGCGCAAGGACCCGGGATTGCTCTGTCTTCCTTCTCACCCCGGTGGTTTCTCGCTCTCTCACTTTGGTGCTGGGCCTAGGGCTTGAACTCAGGGCCCCGACTCTGTCCCTAAGAATTTTTTGCTCAAGGCTAGCGCTCTACCACGTGAGCCACAGCTCCACTTCCAGCTGTGTGTGTGTGTGTGTGTGTGTGTGTGTAATTTACTGGTTTCCAACCATGATCCTCAGATCTGAGCCTCCCAAGTAGCTAGGATTACAGGCGTGAGCCACTGGCACCCAGCTTAAACTGGATTTTAAATTGACTCGTATAGTCCTGGCTACTAGGAGGCAGAGATTAGAAGGATGGAGGTTCAGGCCAGCCAGGAAAATAAAAACCTGGGAGAAGTGTTGTGCATCTGTCAACGCAGGTATATAGGAAGTGTGAATAGCACCCTATTAAAAAATAAAAAAGGGGGGAGGACTGGAGGTATGGCTTAAGAGATAGAGCACCTGCCTAACTGCGTGCAAGGTACTGAGTTCAAATTCCAGTACCACCAAAAAGAATCCACAGTTGTTGTTTTTTTTTTTTCTAGTCTGTCTCCTAATTTACTTTGTAATCTTGAACAAGGCCTTTCCCTGCCTGGGCCTATTTCTCCAAATGTCTTTAGATGAAGTAAATAGCTGAGGACCTTATGAGGTATGACATGAACTGATGATGTGACCTACAGTCTTTTATTTGTACATACCAAATTAACCTCTCCTTTTTTCTGACTCACAAAATCAGACTACTTCCTGAATAGAAAACTTAGAATAGAAAGACTGAGAAGGGCTTGGAAGGTGGCTCGGTGGTAGAGTGCTTGCTTCGCATGCCTGAGGCCCTGGGTTCAATTCCTCAGTGCCACATAAACAGGAAAAAAAAAAAAAAAGAAGTGACGCTGTGGCTCAAGTGGTAGAGCACTAGCCCTGAGCTGAAGAGCTGAGGGACAGCACCCGGCCCAGAGTTCAAGCCCCACAACAGACAGGGGGAGGGAAAGAGAGAGAGAGAGAGAAAATATATTAGGAGGCAGGCTAGAGATGGGGACCATGCTCGACACTTAACGGTGTGCCTTTCTCTGCAGAGACAGGGGCACTATGCCCTGCCCCCAGGAGCCAGCAGCATTTTGGGACTGGAGGCATCAGGACATGTGGCAGAATTGGGGCCTGGTTGCCAGGGGCACTGGAAGATTGGGGACCCAGCCATGGCGCTGCTGCCTGGTGGAGGCCAGGCGCAGTACGTCACAGTCCCTGAAGACCTGCTCATGCCCATCCCAAAGGGTTTGACGATGCTACAGGCTGCAGCCATCCCAGAGGCCTGGCTAACTGCCTTCCAGCTGTTACATCTCTGTGGTGAGGAGACCCCACGTTCACTCATTGAGCTCAGCACCCTGGTGCACCAGCCTCCCCGTGTTCTCCGAGTGCCCTATCCTGCTATACCACCAGTAATATCAAATCCTCAAACCATGTTAAAGTGGCTCGATACAGAGGCCAAGAATCATGATTAGCAAATGGAAGGCCTATGTGCATGTTAACTCTGTAGGTCCAGCTGTGGTCCCAGCTCCTCAAAATCATGCTGAGTTTCTGTCTGGGGCCCAATGCAATACAAAAGCCAGACTGGTGTATAGCTCAATACTGGAGCACTTGTCTGGCATGCTCAAGGAGCTGGGTTTGATCCCTAGTAAGGAACAAACAAACAATGCAGAAGGGGCCAGTTTATTGCTCCCCAAGCCCCAAGAGGCCAGCCATGAGCTCATGTGAAGGAAACTAACAAGGCTTGGTCCCTGTCATGAGAGCTTTTAGGGAACTCAGTATAACTAAGAAGGCAACCTGTGCATAACAGTCAGGCAACTCGCCAGGTTTAGTGTTGTATATCTGTAATCCCAGCACTAGAGAGGCAAAGCTAGGAGGATGGCAACTGTGAGGCCAGCTTGAGTTCCATAGTAAGACACTAGGTCAAAAACAAACCTCAGGGGCTGGGGATTATGGCTTATGGGTATCACAGTTCCCCAGCATGGGCAAAGCCATAGGTTTGATCCTTACACCAAAATAAAATAAAAAATTCCAGCACTTGTGAGGCTGAGGTAGGAAGATAATGAGTTTAAAGCCAGCCTGGACTTCATCACAAGACCCTGCCTTGGGGAAAAGCAATCAAACAACTGTAAAATCCACAAAAGTAGCCTTGTCCCTAACTGCAATTCATGTTCATGATGAGAAAAGCTGATGTGGGCAAGGATGGTCTGAGAAGGCTTGCAGGAAGAAAAGGATTGAAGTGTGGGTACTGTGTCGGCAGAAAGCACATCAGGGTGCCCCAAGGAAGAGCATCAGATGAGGCCAGCTGCTCCACTGAGAGGTGAAAGGTGACTGTTGTCATTTGTTAGAGATTAAGCACTAGACTTGGGATACCATCACACTACATTGGGTCTATACCCAATGCAAAGGCAATGAAGAATTACTCCCTATCCTGAAGAAGAAGTGTCCTAAGGAAAAAGCCCCATTCTGAGGAGGAATGGGTGCTTGTGTGCAGTACTTGGGTCAGTGAGAGCCAGATTCAGAATGAAGGAGTAGCTTCAGGTGGTGACAGTGCCATTGAGGGATTATTCTTGCTTATAGTGTATGGGGCAGAGATGTGCATTTTGGTGGGGTTTTTTTTGTTTTGTTTTAGGCAGAATGGAGGTTGTCAATGTGGCTGCAAACAGCCCTGTTTCTACAGGTCTTTTTCCACTTGGCCAGAGGCAATAAGACAAAAAGAGCAGTCATAATGCTTTCTTCTAGAAGCAAGAGATTTGCTATTTGGATTAGGAACATATGCTCCTATAGTTGGAAACTAAAGAGAATGGCTCCTACTTCCTGTCACAGGACACGTTCAGGCTGGAGACTCTGTACTAATCCATGCAGGATCAAGTGGTGTGGGCACAGCTGCCATTCAACTGGCTCGGAAGGCTGGGGCTATTCCTCTGGTCACAGCTGGCTCAAAGCACAAGCTTCAAATGACAGAAAGGCTTGGGGCAGCTGCTGGATTCAATTACAAAGAAGAGGACTTTGCTGAAGCAACACTGAAATTCACCAAAGGTAATCAACTGCTTCTGTAGCTCAGTATGTATTGAAGGTGCTTAAATACAATCCTCATTGGGCATCAAGGGTGCCAGTGCTATGAGTCAGTGTTCCATCTGCTGAATGCACAATGATTGCCCTGGTGAAATTCTTGTTTTCTGGTGTTTGTCCACTGGAGGGAGCCAGTCAGCATCTTAGGTCTTATGGTCTAAGTTGCATTCTTCCGTGTAATATAACTCATACACACTTTAGAAACAATAATCACACAGAGTTGCCCTGGGATTATCTAAGACCTCTTCTTTCCAGTCAACTTCTTTGGACTCCCTAGTTCCGGTATTACAGGTGTGTGTTAACCAAGCCCAGCTTCTGACATTTATTTTTAGCCACATACACATCATGGACTGTTACTGTGCACCAAACTTTTTGTGTCTAACTAGCATGTTTCCTTTGGAAGGTGCTGGAGTTAACCTTATCCTAGACTGCATAGGTGGATCTTACTGGGAGAAGAATGTCAACTGTCTGGCCCTTGATGGTTGCTGGGTTCTCTACGGTCTGATGGGAGGAGCTGATATCAGTGGACCCCTCTTGTCAAAGTTACTTTTTAAACGAGGAAGTCTGATCACTACTCTGCTGAGACCTAGGGACAAAAAGGTGAGTAATAAGTGGAAAGAAAAAGTAACGTAAGCCAAGCACCAGGGGCTCCACACCTGTAATTTCACTACTTAGGAGGCCAAGATGGGAATAGAGGTTTGAAATCAACTTCAGCAGATAAAGTCTAGAGACTCTTATCTCCAGATAACTAGCAAAAAGCAGCACCTGGAGATGTGGCTCAAATGGTAAAGAATAAAAAGGTTGAGCAAGCTCAAGAAGTCTTGAGTTCAAACCCCACTGCCAGCACACACAATGTGACATAGCTCACCTCCCCCCCTCCAGCTTCATTTACATTATGCCCCAAAATAAGCTTTGGCACATCTTAGGTTAGCCATTGAAGAAATCTGCCACCTAGTGGATAAATACATAGATTTCAGAGAATGATTCAGATTGGTCAACAGAAACTTCAAGCATAACAATACATACATACCTTTAGATAGATTGATAGATTATTTTATATATTTGATAATATATCACATATTTTTAATGTGTGGGTCTTTTATTGAGATTAGTTAATTACATAGATTTCACATATTTTACAGTGGAGTAGTGATACTTAAGGTCACAAACACATTTGAACCTTCACAAGGTAAATTGTCATTATCATGGTCTATGAAGTTTGTGAATTCTATGAGCTTTGACAATACAATTATTTCTTCCACATCAGGTGAATATGTCACATATTTGATCCCATATGTATCTGAATATATTCTGATAGATGAATAAAGCATTGACCATAGGAAGTCAGCACATTTACAGGTGTACACTAACCACTCCCATCTTTATTTATTTTTAGCCACATACACACAAATACATCATAGAATCTTACTATGCACTCAACATGTCTGACTAGCATGTTTCCTTTGGAAGGTGCTGGAGTTAATCTTATCCTAGACTACATAGGATCATGGTTTCAATAGTTTCAAGACTTTGTTTTCAAAGTTAGAATTCTCATCAGTTTGCTAAAAAAAAGCCTATTAAGTAAATATCTTTACCTTCAACAGATTATATGTTCCTAAAAATCTCTGTGTGGCAACCTAGTACGAGCCTCTATCAGAAGTTTCAACCTACTGGAGGAGAAGGCTTAAGCATTCTAGTTGCCCTGTTTGTGGCTACCTCTTGTGTGACACCTTTATTAAATGTATTTATTTATTTGGCTGTCAGTGGCACTAGTATTTTACTCCAGTCTTCAGTGATTGGATACAAAAATCACACATTTCACCTACAAATTACACCTACAAGGTGGAAAATGGGTGTGCTTCTTTAGAAATCTGCAATGTCAGAGAGCATTGGGCTGAGCCAGATGGGGAGAGTGTGGCAAGTAAGGCCTCTCTTCAGTCTGATGTTTTTCATTTCCTTCTTTTAGTACAAGCAAATGCTGGTGGAAGCTTTCACAGAGCAAATTCTGCCCCACTTCTCCAAGGAAGGCCCCCAACGTCTTCTGCCTGTTCTGGACAGAGTCTACCCGGTGGCTGAAATCCAAGCAGCCCATGAGTACCTGGAAGCCAACAAGAACACGGGCAAGATCGTTCTGGAGTTGCCCCAGTGAGAGAGGAGGACAGTGACAGGTCAGGCCACCTCAGGCCTTCCCAGAGCAGACGCGGGGCAGGCTGACCCAGGTTGGCCTAGTGAATTAGTCCATGTAAAGCTGATCCAAGCAAATAAAGAGTGGATTAGAAGGGCGGTGTGCTCAGCCGTGGGCTGCTGGGACGGCAGGCGGGGTGAGGGCGTGCAAGTATGGACGATCAGCGGATGCGCCACCGGAGCCCCGCGCAGAGACGGGTTAGGGCAGTACTGCGCCGTCAGCCTGGGCGCGCGGCCTGAACTCTGCCTGCCGCGCAACTCCACCCTGGCGGGTCCGGTACCTGGCTGAAGGCCCGCCCCTTCCACTGCACACCTGAGTCGGCCCCGTCCCGCCCCTCTCTTCAGGACCCGCCCATCCTGGCTCCTCTCCTCACCTTGGCCAGAGCACCTCCCCTTCCGGAGTTCTTGTCCCGCCCTTTCCGGTCTCTAATCCGGAAGTGCCTTGGCATCTGCTTTTTGACTTCGCTCTCCGGCGCCTTTGACTTCGGGTCTTTATGGTCGAGACCGGATATGACGTAGGCACGTCTTGGCGTGGGACGGCGATCTTCCGGCCGCACCACAAGAGCTTCCGGTTGCGCTGGATGTTGATGTTCTGCGTTTGATACCGGGCTGTGCTCGAAGTCCAGCGGGTCCTCTCCAGTCCCCTCCGCGTTTCTGTTCTTGGTGCTGTAACCTCCTCACCCGCCAAGATGGCGATGCAAGCGGCCAAGAGGGCGAACGTAAGTACCGCGCCCTCTGCGGAGCGGAGGGACGACTTGGCGGCCGGAGGTATCGGCGTTCCGGCCTCGGTCCTCAGGGCCAGGGCGCCTGCCCGGGCCCGCTCGCAGCCACAGTGTCGCCCGCCCCGTTAGACCGTGCTGTGGCTCCCCCGGGGCCTGGCACCGTGGTAGTCGCGGCCCCTGCTGCTCGTCTCGCACTCACGACTGGTGTCAGGATCGCCCCCTCAGCCTCGTCCTCAATAAGTGACCGTAGTTCACTGCCATCCAAAACCTACGCGTCCCCTCACCTGCGAAAGCGATGGGGCTTTTTCATGGATGTATTAATCCGAAAGTAACATTTGAGCGTCTGCTGTGCGTCTGAATTCCCACATGGGAAGCAATTCATCGCTTATTTTTGTTGGTCATCTACTATTATATCAGTCAGCTTTAGGTATTGCGTATACAGGAATGAATAAAACAGAAAGTTCCGAGTACATTCTAGCGTTTGAATTAGAGTGCTATGGAGACTTTCTAAAAATTAAAATTTCGAGCCGAGTCCACAACTGTAAGACTCATAATAAGATGAAAGCAGATAACAGACCACTGTAATGTTGAGATGGGGGTCTTTGATGACCTTGATGATTCTTGTAATCATTTCAGTGGATGAAAACTTGGTTGCAGTGGGATGAGAAGATTCCACTGAAATTGAGAAAGTGAAGACAGTAGCAGGCCCTTTTGAAAAGTTTTTCTATCGGGAAAAGAGAAATTGGGTGATAATTGGCTTTTTTTTTCTCAAGATGTATAATCTAAAGTGTATTTGTACACCAATAAGGCTGCCCCATAAATTGGGAGAAAATATAAAATGAAAGAAACACGGCTTAAATTCCAGAGTGAAAGTTATGAGTAGATGAACAGTAGGTGGAATAATATAAGGAAAGTGGGTGGGTATAGATGAATGTAGTTTGGGCAGATAAGAGTTAAACATTCAGATGTTAAATAGAGTGATGGTGGTGAGTTTTTAGGCGAGAGGAGAAAGAGTGGTAAGTTTCACAGAATAAGAAAACAAGGGCTGGGAAGGTGGCTCAGTTGTAGAGCGCTTGCCTTGCATGCCTGAGACCCTGGGTTCAATTCCTCAGCACCACATAAGCAAAAAGAAAAAAGCAGGAAGTGGCGCTGTGGCTCAAGTGGTAGAGTGCTAACCTTGAGCTGAAGAGCTGAGGGACAGTGCCCAGGCCCAGAGTTCAGGCCCCACGTCCAGACCCCCCCCAAAAAAAAATAGTAAAAAAAAAATAAAAATAAATAAAAAAAGAAAAAGAAAACAAAATTACCAGGGACATATATTATGATTGTCTAGTGATGTTGTCTTTTTAAACTTAAGCTTAAATTTTATTTTAATTAATCACTTATTATTTGTCACCACCATTAGTTTAAAGGAGTGGAATGGATACCTTATTCTTTCACTACAAAATATTTATGCCAAAAGTCAATGTAGTAAATAGCTACTAACAAATATGTTAATAAGGAGGACAAAAATGAGATCTTGATGGGAGATCTTGCTTTGAGAGTGATCGACTTAGACCAAGGACAGTGTAAAGAGTCAGGAAGTAATGATGAAGCTCTGTAGAACAGTATCATTTAATGTCAAAGACGGAGAAGAAATAGAATTAGGAGGAAATAGGGTGTCTAGAAGGGAGCAGTCAACAGTGTAAGAAGCCACAGAGAAGTTTGAGTATTGAACACTGCAATGAAAAGTTCTTAGTAATGGGGCTGGGAAGGTGGCTCAGTGGTAGAGCGCATGCCTTGCATGCTCGAGGCCCTGGGTTCGATTCCTCAGCACCACATAAGCAAAAAGAAAAAAGCTGGAAGTGGCGCTGTGGCTTAAAGTGGTAGAGCACTAGCCTTGAGCTGAAGAGCTGAGGGATATCGCCCAGGCCCAGAGTTCAGGCCCCACGACCGGACCCAAAAACAAAACAAAACAAAAAAAAAAGTTCTTAGTAAATAAAAACACTTCAAGTGCTGGAGTGGAAGCTTAGGTTTTAGTGTCAATGAAGTAAAATAAGACTTCTTTTTTCTACATTCTTTTTTTTTTTTTTTGACACCCAAATCTCTTTTATTGGGGGTAGGGGGAATGAGCCTCTGGGGCATGCCTGGGGCCCTCACTGCACAGCTTGTTCATTGGCGCTGCCTCCGGAATCCTGAGGCTTCATCACATCTGGAAGCTCTGGTGGGCTAGAGAAGGGCTGGATGCGGGGCCTCAAAGGCTACATCTGCCCGGAAGGCTAGGCCCACTGTGGCTGGGGCCTGTGGCCGTGCTGTCTGGCTGGTGAAGCCACACTTGCCCAGCGTTTTCCTATCATCTAGAAGCTGGTCGTCCTTGTAGAGCCGCTGCTTGTCCGGTGGCCGCTTGAGGATGCCCTCGACGATGCCTTCAGCTCGAACACGGTGCTCGACTCCTTGGCGTCCGTGAAGATGGTGGTCTTGTGGCGCCGGATCATGAGGAACATATCCTGGGGGGCAGCGGGCAGCGTCAGCGCCTGGCCGCCGGCCCCCTCCCACCCCCCCACCCCCTTTTTTCTACATTCTTGACTAAAAAAGAAAAAAAAGGAACAAGTCTCGATAAGTAAATAGAGAATGCTGTTAAATTAAGAGACAAAAACCTTGTGTTTTTTCTTTATTATGTTTTCCTAATGCTTAGCCCAGTGTATTATTACATTTAAAAAGCATTTAGAAGCTGGGCACCGGTGGCTCATGCCTGTAATCCTAGCTACTCAGGAGACTGAGATCTATCTGAGGATCACAGTTCAAAGCCAGCCTGGGCAGGAAAGTCCATGAGATGCTTATCTCCAATAAACCACCAGAAAACTGAAAGTGGCGCTGTGGCTCAAGTGGTAGCCTTGAGCTGAAGAGCTCAGGGACAGTGCCCAGGCCCAGAGTTCAAGCCCCACAACCGACCAAAAAAAAAAAGGTTCTCGTGGATTTTTCTGCCTAGACTGGCTTTGAATCTTGATCCTTAGATTTCAGCCTCTTTAAATGGCTAGGATTACAGGTGTGAGCCACTGGCTCCTGACTTGCTTGTTGTTTTTTTTTTTTAGTGGTACCACCTCTGTCCCTCAGTGTAATGACTGTACATCTTTCTCATTTTAGATTCGCCTTCCACCTGAAGTAAATCGGATTTTGTATATAAGAAATTTGCCATACAAAATCACAGCTGAAGAAATGTATGATATCTTTGGGAAATATGGACCTATTCGTCAAATCAGAGTGTAAGTCTTTCTTGGACTTCTGAAATATCATTAATGATAATGATGGCATAATCTGTCATAATGATGGCATAATCTGTCAGGTGAATATACTAAGGCACAAAGATTAAAAGTGCTAGTTTAGTGATAAATTCTTCTGGCTATCAATTGAACCTCTTTACTACATAGTGTCATAGCTTTTGCACTAAGAATCCTTTGAAAGTATTTTAAAGCTTTTATTTTTAGTCATAGGGTTTTGTTTTGTTTTGTCTTGTCTTGTTTCCCTGCGCTAGTCCTGCAGCTTGAACTCAGGACCTGGGTGCTGTCCTTGAGTTTTTATGCTCAAGGCTAGTGCTCTACCACTTAAATTACAGCTCCTCTTCCATCTTTTTTGGGGGGAGGTGGGGGTTAATTGTTGATAAGTGTCTCAAGGACTTTTCTGCCCAGGGTGACTTCAAACTGAGATCCTCAGATCCTAGCCTCCTGATCTTAGCTAGGATTACAGGTATGAACCACTGGCGCCCACATACAATGTTTCTTCCTTAATACATTTTTTACATCCAAAGGATTTTCCTTTTCTTCTGAAAGTAAATCAAGAGCTGGAAATATATCAGCATTAATACTTGAATGGGATGAAAAAGAAAGTGTTGTAATCCTTTATAGGGAGTATCAGTCCTCAGAGTACCTGGTAAGGGCTGTGGACCCTCTACAGAAGAACACACACAACATTTAGCTCATATTTCAGGGGATACATGCCCTGTAGGTTGAGAAACCCTGTTTTAGGGTCAGAGGGTAATCTTACAAAATCATATACAGAAGATCCCTATCTTAAGGCCAAGATTTTATTTTAGCCCTGTGCTAAGTTGTCTAGCCCTTTTGGTTTTCTTTCTTCACCTGTGACTCTTAATAGTGGAAGTGGCGTGATAAATTTACTGAATTAGTTGTTAGACTTGGGTTCAAATACCAGCTGAGCACTTGTTAGTTTCATGAAAATGAGAAGAATACTTACCCTACCTGAGATCTCCGAAGACTCTTAGTTTGAATCAAATTGGACAGAGTCTGTGAAAGTATTTTGAGTCTTCCATTCCTGTGGGTGCTATCCACTCCTCTCCTGACCCTATAGCCCCTTCTATGTCCATTTTTTACTAGTCAATGTATGATTTTCCATTGTCCATGGATTCACCTTTCCCAGAAGTATGTGAGCTCTCAGGATGAGTACTATGTATTCTTTCTGCTTCATGTCAACAGCACTTGTTGTCATGCCTTTGAAAATGTAATATGGTTGTTATTAGTTCATTAAATCAATGGATAGAGAGTGCTGCAGAAACCACCACAAGGAGTTATATGGGGCGATTTACACCTGTGATCCCAGCCAGTTGGGAAAGGTTAAATCAGGAAGGTCAAAATTTGAGGCCAGGGTTAGGAAGTTGGCTTAGTGGTAGAGTGCTTGCCTAGCATGGATGAAGCCCTGGGTTGGATTCCTCAGTACCACGTGAACAGAAAAGGTCAGAAGTGGTGCTGTGGCTCACATGGTAGAGTGCTAGCCTTGAGCACAAAGAGGCTCAGGGACAAACAAAGTCCACGCCCAGAGTTCAAGCCCCAAGACTGGCCACAAAAAAAAAAAAATCGAGGCCAGATTGGGCAAGTTAGGGAGACCTTGTCTTAAAATGAAATAAAAAGGCCTAAGGATATAGTTCAGTGGTAATGTGCTTGTCAAGCATACAGAGGTTACAGGCTCCTTGGGACCACAAAAAAGAAGAAAAAAAAAAAGTACTAAAGTAATTCAAGAAGTGTTTAGAGAAGCTTTGCTTCTACAGCTTCTTCCTCCAGTCTCAGCTTTAGAGTTGCCCTTTTAGAGAGGCTTTCTTCAACTTCCCTAGCTGACTTCTTTCAGTCTATTTTTTCCATTTACATGTCTTCCTCTTAACATAGATCCTTGAAGAAATGAGTGGAACTTGCCTTTGTCACTGTTGTAGCACTGTCACTTAAGAAGAATGTTATGTCTGCTTTTATATAAAAGTCTGGGTTACAGGAACTTAGGTCTTACTTATATTATAGATTGATAGCCATTTTTTCTGTTCCTTCATTATGATCAAGTTCTATTGCATATTTGGTACCCACAAACTATGGTAACTAGTCCTCCCAATTTTCATAGTACTGAGAGATTTTCTTTTGGTTGCTAAAACTTCATCACTCTGGCAGAACAATTGCTCATCTGACATGTAACAGACACTTTTTTGCATTTGTGTGTGTGTTTGTGTGTGTGTGCGTGTGCCCTTGCCTGTGGCTGCCTATGGGTCTTGGGGCTTGAACTCAGGGATGGACGCTATCCCTGTGCTTTTGTGCTCAAGGCTAGCACACTACCATTTGAACCACAACATATCTAGCTTTTGGTGGTAGTTAATTGGGGATATGAGTCTTAAGAATCTCACAGATTTTTCCTGCCTGGGCTGGCTTTGAATGGTGATCCTTATCTCTCAGTCTTCTTTTTTTTTTGGGGGGGGGGTCCGGTCGTGGGGTCTGAACTCTGGGCCTGGGCGATGTCCCTCAGCTCTTCAGCTCAAGGCTAGAGCTCTACCACTTGAGCCACAGCGCCACTTCCGGCTTTTTTCATTTTGCTTATGTGGTGCTGAGGAATCAAACCCAGGGCCTCCTGCATGCAAGGTAAGCGCTCTACCACTGAGCCATCTTCCCAGCCCCTATATCTCAGCCTTCTAAATAGCTAGGATTACAGCCAATGGCTGTAGTTTGTACTTTTTAAAGCTTTTTCATACTGTTACCTCCTCTGATTTTTTTTTTTTTTGTCAGTTCTGGGGCTTGAATTCAGGGCCTGGCCACTGTCTCTGAGCTTATTTTGCTCAAGGCTAGCACTCTACCAAATGAGGCACAGTTCCACTTCTGGCTTTTTCTGCTTATGTAATATTGAGGAATCAAAGCCAGAACTTCATGCATGCTAGGCAAGCATTCTACCACTAAGCCACATTCCCAGCCCTCTTTTGATTTTTTTTTTTCCGGTTGTGGGTCTTGAATTCAGGGCCTGGGCACTGTCCCTGAGCTCTTCAGCTCAAGCTAGTCCTCTACCACTTGAGCCACAGTGCCATTTCTGGTTTTCTGTTGATAAATTGGAGATAAGAGTCTCACGGACTTTCCTGCCCAGGCTGGCTTTGAACCAGGATCCTCAGATCTCAGCCTCTTGAGTAGCTAGGATTACAAGCATGAGTCACCAGCACCCAGCTCCTCTTCTGAGGTTTAGAATCACATGCAACCAAGTTGAGCATCTTTAATCCTGAAAATCCAAAATACTCCAAATCTGGACGTTAGCCACCACAGCACTGTAAAAGTTTGTATTTGGAACATTTCTATTTTTGTATTGCGAATGCTCAAATAGTAAAGTCATTACAAATATTCTAAAATCCAAAATCTTAAATACTTCTGGCCCAAGTATTTTATATAGAGGATTTTGAATCTGTATTAAATTAAGGTGAAGCAGAAAAAAATAAATTTTGAAACAAGAACTTTTCTTGCTTATTAATAAGAACCATCACTCCTGAGTACTGTACTTTTCCCATTCAAGACTGAAACATTGTTCTTAGTATAAGAGATGGGAGAGTCTAAATCAGTGAATGTGAAGATTATGACATTACTGCAAAATTACGTATCTCAAAATAGAGCCTTTCTTGTCTTCCTTCCCTTTCTCCTTGTCTCTCTTTCATCCTTCTCCCCCTCTCCCCCATTTTTTTGGGTGTGTGTGTGCCAGTACTAGGGCTTGAACCACTGGGCACTGTATCTCTTCAGCCACAATTCCAGCACTTTTCTGGTTAATTGAAGCTGGAGTCTCACAGACTTGCCCATAATGGCTTTGAACCATGATCCTCAAATCTCAGCCTTCCAAGTAGTTAGGATTATAGATAGGTATATGCCACTAATGCCCAGCTCAAACGATAGTTTTCTGTATTAAAATGATAAGTGTTTAGGTATGCATGTATTTTAATTATATGTGATTTACCTCTGCAGGGGAAACACACCTGAAACTAGAGGAACAGCCTATGTAGTCTATGAAGACATTTTTGATGCCAAGAATGCATGTGACCACCTGTCAGGATTCAACGTTTGTAACAGATATCTTGTGGTTTTGTACTACAATGCCAACAGGGTAAGTTTGGTGAGCAAAGTTCTCATCATATGGAGAGCCCATTTGAGAATGAGCATAAAACTGTACCATGGTGGGAAATATGTGCTATGGGTTCTCTTCTTGACTATGCATTTAGCTGCAGGTTGATACCTAAAATTCCATGCTTTCCCCCTATCCAGGCATTTCAGAAGATGGACACCAAGAAAAAGGAGGAACAGTTGAAGCTTCTCAAGGAGAAATATGGCATCAACACAGATCCACCAAAATAAAAGTTTCTCGCATTTTCATTTTGGACTAACACCTATGAGTGACCACCACCACCATTTTTTCCTTTGTAATTAATACTGAATATTGTTGTTTCTTTTTTTTTTTTTTTGCCGGTCATGGGGCCTGAACTCTGGGCCTGGGCACTGTCCCTCAGCTCTTCAGCTCACGGCTAGCGCCCTACCACTTGAACCACAGCGCCACTTCCAGCTTTTTTTTTTTTCTGCTTATGTGGTGCTGAGGAATCGAGCCCAGGGCATCATGCATTCAAGGCAAACGCTCTACCACTGAGCCACCTTCCCAGCCCCTGAATATTGTTGTTTCTTGAGATTTAAAGTGACTTGCTTGGATCTTTGATACATGTTAAAATATGTTAATAAAACTTGTAGTTTTTTGTAAGACATGTGTTTTGAACTTTCTCTTCCCATTTCTTTTTTTTTTTTCTTTTTTCCCATTTATTTTATTTATTTAGTGGGTCCGGTTGTGGGGCCTGAACTCTGGGCCTGGGCGCTGTCCCTCAGCTCTTCAGCTCAAGGCTAGCACTCACTTGAGTCACAGCGCCACTTCCAGCTTTTTTTTTTCTGCTTATGTGGTGCTGAGGAATCGAACCCAGGGCATCATGCATTTAAGGCAAACGCTCTACCACTGAGCCACCTTCCCAGCCCCCTCTCCTCCCATTTAATACTACAAAAAACAAAACAGGTGCATCATTTAAAAAGACATAGTTTTTTTCTTTCATGCAATTGTTTCTAACACATTTATAAGATTATTTCTTTGTTGCTTAAAACAAAACAGGTGAATCATATAAAAAGACATAGTTTTTTTCTTTCATGGGATTGTTTCTAACACATTTATAAGATTATTTCTTTGTTGCTTTGTATGTCCCTCCCCTACAGTATAACCCCTGCTTTCACTGTATTTGATGTTGTGGAGGGGAAGGGAAAAAACAAATCGCTTAAATAGGGATACAGGTGGACCCTTTGCAACAATGAGATGTACAAGTCCTTATGTCGAAAACAGACTTTACAACTTTGGTGGGGGGGGAGGAAGGCTGATGGGGGACGGAGGGAGGATGGGGTGGGAAGGGGAAACAGGAGGAGGCTACAATGCTTGATAAGAAATGTACTCATTATCTTGCCCATGTAATTGTAACCTCTCTGTACAGTATTTTCACAATAAAAAAAAATGTACACAGAAAAAAAAAAAAGACTTGTAGCTCAGGCTCGCCTGTAACTTGAGATCCTCCTGCCTCCATATCCTAAGGGTCGGGATTATAGGCATATTCCACCATGCCTGACTTGAAAATAGGGGTCTTAAAAAAAACTGGGAGGAGAGGTTGAGACAGCATCTCTGTGTGTTGCCGAGGATTCTCTTAAACTTACATTCCTTCTGTCTCAGCCTACTCGGTGCTAGGATTACAGTTATATCAACTTTGCCTGGTTGCTTTTTATATTCTTTTTTTTTTTTTTTTTTGGTCCGGTCGTGGGGCCTGAACTCTGGGCCTGGGCGCTGTCCCTCAGCTCTTCAGCTCAAGGCTAGCGCTCTACCACTTGAGCCACAACACCACTTCCGGCTTTTTCCTTTTTGCTTATGTGGTGCTTAGGAATCGAACCCAGGGCCTTGGGCATGCAAGGCAAGCGCTCTACCACTGAGCCACCTTCCCAGCCCCGCTTTTTATATTCTTAATGCTTAGTTATCAAAGGAACTTGTCATTTATTGAATGTCTATCAATAATGAACTTTTTATAACTGAATGTTGGTAGCTGCATGGTGCCAATGAAGAAACAGTAGTACATCATGGTGGTTGAATGAAATGCTTTCATAACAACCTGGGATAAGAGCAACTAATTGTTAGTCCTGACCCAGATACCTTCGCCAGTATGGATCCCCTTGTCCTTAGAACACTGGTCCTTTAGGGGCTGGGAAGGTGGCTCAGTGGTAGAGCGCTTGCCTTGCATGCCTGAGGCCCTGGGTTCCATTCCTCAGCGCCACATAAGCAAAAAGAAAAAAGCCGGAAGTGGCGCTGTAGCTCACATGGTAGAGCACTAGCCTTGAGCTGAAGAGCTGAGGGACAGTGCCCAGGCCAGAGTTCAGGCCCCACAACCGGACCCAAAAAAAAAAAAAAAAAGAACACTGGTCCTTTAGAGAAATGGCCATTCAGGAGCTGGTGGGGTGGCTCAAGTGGTAGAGTGCCTGCCTCGCAAACCTGAGGCCCACAGATCAATGCTCAGTGCTACAAAAATAAAACCAAAACAGAACAGCTATTCAGGTGATAACACACTTACAAATTTGAGATTAGGCTGCCTGTGTAATGGTGTTGTTTGTTACGTGTCTGATACTGCATTTTTATAGCCTTTCCTTTTTATTATTAAGCATCTATATTTCAGACAGTAACTCTTAGTATAACTTTGCCATAAAACATTTAATGTTCATTCTACAATCTTAAGTTCCTATGACTTGGAAATAGTATAGTTATTACCACATTCATTATAGCTTAGCAGCTTGGGAGTGATAGCTATAATTTTCTTTTTATAGTTTAGGCATGAGCCAAATGGAAAAACATGGACTAAGTGTTTTCTGAATAACCTGAACCTAAAATAAGTTTTAAGGGGATATGCACTGAATCATTTAAATGGACAAAGAACATTCTACTCTTAAGTGTTTTTAGCTTTGAAATCTACCACTACTTTGAGAAAATAAGCTTATTTATACTTGTGTTATCTTTCTAAAGCTCACTGTTGAAAAGGAAATAATTGACTTATTAATTATGAGTTTTTGAAAGCACTGAAAGAGGAGAAAGCCACTTCTAAGGTATGTCTAAGAAGGGCAGATAAAAAGAGCCACGGTGGTCATTTTTCTTGTGAATGTTTTTATGAACTCCTTATTAATTTTGTAAAGCATGGTATGACTTCTGCTTCTGAAAATAAAAAAGGAATTTCTTCTGTCAGAGGACAACTGTACTTAGAGTATAATTTGTCCTAGTGACAAACTTACTTGCATCTAGTGATGTTAATGCAAGTGGGAAATTTCTTCTGTTAGCAAGTTCTGTTAGCAACTTCCTTCTGTTTGGAAATTATGCAGTGCACTTTCAAGAACTTTTACTCTGGGCAGATACTGAGCTCCTGAGGAGCTGCGCTGAGAAGCTGAGGCTGTCCTCTGCATTCAGCATCCAAAGCTCAGTTTTCCCAGTGAGTGAAAAGTTTAGCAGTGAACAGATTAGTGCCTGCCTGAGCTGCCTTACTTCTGTCTAGGTTTAATTTCGAGTTTCTAAGGACTTGTAGGAATAGAGATTCTTCAGCAGTTTGGAAGCGACTGGGAACCTAGATCTCAGAAATGCTCTCTTCCTTCACAGCTTTTAGTGCCTTTTACAAGACAGTGTTCAAGCAGCATATTCCGTCCTAATGTTCATGGCCATCTTTTAGTATGTATGCTACTAAAATGAGCATTCATTTCTTTTTATGGTACTATGGGTTGATCTCCAGAGCTACCCTTCTAAGCAAGGTCTCTGCCAATTGAGCCACACCCCAGTATCTATCTTTTGTGTGTGTAGGGGTCAATATTAGAATTTGATTGCAAGGCCTTGGACTCTCTCACTTGGCTTTTTCATTCAGCACATTGGCCACACCTCCAATTAGGCTTTTTGCTGGTTCACTGGAGAGGAGTATCAAAGACGTGCTCAGACTGTCTTCAGACTTTGATTCTGAGGTCTCAGCTTCTGAGTAGCTAGGATTACAGGCAGGAGCTACCAATGCTTGTTTGTATCATCTTTTAAAAGCTCCGATAAACCGTTGATTTCTCATTTTGCCTGCGAAGTTTAGCACATCATCTCCACGTGCTAGTGATAGGAATAGCTAATCATTTGTATTTTCTAGGGTTGTTTTTTTTAAAGGTTCTTCTTTTGCCACCTATGGTATAAATACTCTGTATCTATGCCCTATGGTGGACACCTGAATTAGTCCTTGGTGTCATTTTGTTATCTCATTGGTGTCACAGCAGAAAATATGGCTATACCTTTATACAGGCTACTGAGAAATCATTACAGGTAGTTGGATCATCAAAAAAGCAGGCACCAAGGGAACACCCCAGAAAGGAATAGGTGCTGTGCCCTCTGACTGCGCTGTTCCATGGCGGAATAGATCATAGGGGCTGTGAGGGATTAAAAGTCGGCTACTTTGCATTTAATGTTCTCCATCCTAAAATAGCGCCTCTTTATCTCCTCCTCAGCCCTCAGCAGAAAAATTCAATCATGATGCTCTTGGAGATAAGAAATGGATGAAGTAGCCAAGATTACATAATCCTATATCCTATATGCGACATATATCAGTAGATCTTTGAAGGAAACATAATACTGTTATTAAAATATCTCCAGTATTAATATTAATATTAAAACATCTCCAAGTCATCACTGACTATTGATGGCTAGGAGTTTCATCCTGGTGCTGGGAATGTGGCTTAGTGGTAGAGTGCTTGCCTATTATGCATAAAGCCCTGGGTTCAATTCCTCAGTACCATATTAACAGAAAAAGCCAGAAGTGGCTCAAGTGGTAGAGTATTAGCCTTGAGCAAAAGAAGCTCAAGGACAGTGCCCAGACCTTGAGTTCAAGCCTCAGGAATGGTTAAAAAAAAAAAGTTTTGTCCTATGCCAATTAAAAAAAAAAGTCTTAGTTATGTTGTCCCAAGTTCCTCTGACCTATATACCAATTACACCAATAAGGACTGATTTTTAAACCTACCTGGGGATTCCAATGAGTTACAGGAAACATTCTGAAAATAAATAGCCAGGCATGGTGGCATACCTGTAGTCTCAGTTACTCAGCAGGCTGAAACAGGAGGATCATGTGAAGCTATGAATTGGGAAGACCAGCATGGGTAATATAGTGAGACTTTGTCTCAATAAAGGAAGTGGATGGTTGGAGGGATAGCTCAGTGTTAGAGTCCCTCTGCCTGGGTTCAAATCTAGTATCACCCTACCCTAAAACAGAAAGAAGCAGTACATGTGGCAACAAATTCAGAATCATGTGTTCTCAGAAATAATTCTCTAAGGTAAGTGAGAACAAATCTAGATGAAACTAAGCAGTATGCGTAAAAACAAGCTCAGTTCAGAACCAGCCATTTTTTTCAAAAGTATCTTCCCAGTGTGAGTCTGCGCAGATGTGCATATTCTCTGGTCTGGGTTAGAGATGCTCAGGCCTCTCACTGTCTGAGGTCCAGACAGATAGGGAACTGCAGGACCACATGAGTTCAAATCCCATACTTGTATTCGTAATACAGAAGAGGCTTCGTGTGAAAAGCTTCAGTTAAAAGTGTAAGACGTGGGCGCCGGTGGCTCACGCCTGCAATCCTAGCGACTCACGAGCCTCAGATCTGAAGGTCGCTGCTCAAAGCCAGCCCATGCAGGAAAGTCCGTGAGACTTATCTCCAATAAACCACCAGAAAACTGGAAGTGGCGCTGTGGCTCAAGTGGTAGCTTGAGCCTTGAGCTGAAGAGCTGAGGGACATTGCCCAGGCCCAGAGTTCAAGCCCCATGACCGACTGAAAGAGAAAACTATAGAGCTAGGTATGGTGGTACATGTGGGAGACATGCAGTCTGAGGCTGGCACAGTCATAAAAATTAACTAAAATGCAAAAAGGGTGAAGACAGGCTTGAGTGGCAGAAAGTGCTAGCAAGCACAATCAATAACAGTATATTAAAACAATCCAGCATAAATAATGCTCACATCATCGCTATAAGATTTATTATTATTCTAGTCACTAAGAAGTCTCCTTTCCACTCTTCCCCAAGAGAAATTGGCTTATGTGGTCCTCAGAGTACTTCCTACCTACAAGAAAGATGGACAGGAAGATGGCAAGCACAGAGTCTTTATTTTACACAGCTCTAAAGAGGACTTTAAGTGAGCAGCCAACAAAATTTATCAGAGGAAGTGACAGCAAAGGTAACTGGCTCAAGTCCCTCTGTCTATACCATGTACATTGCATGTCTGAGCACCTTGTGTATCTGGCTTAAGTGAAGGTAAGGCATTTTAGATTGTGCAAACAAATCTGTGGTCAGAAATGGCTACTTACATGCATCACACTAAATGCACAACCTGACATTATTTGATCTGCAATCAAAGTTTTCTCAAGCAAAGATGCACATGAACAATGACAAACAATACAGAGCAACTTGGCAGAGAATGGCTGTGTAGAACAGTGCACACTGATCAAGAGCCCCATGCGGGAGGAGCCTTCCCAGTGGCAGAGCCGGCTAGGAAGGTGAGCAGCAGCCATGTCCAGCCACCTCGACTTCCTTCCCGCCTTCACTCTAAGTTGAGCAGCTCCACGTCAAAGATGAGGGTAGCATTTGGAGGGATGACACCAGGATGGCCCGTGACTCCATACGCCACATCAGGAGTGCAGGTCAGCTTCGCCCTCTGCCCCAAGCTCATCTAGCAGGGATGGGGGCAGATGGGGAGAGGAGAAAGAGGACCCAGCTTGATTTAAAAGAAAAAAGTGAGATAACTATGGCATTTTTTTTTTTTTACCAAACAATCTTCAGGTCTTCATCTGAAGACCTGAGATGAATTTTATATGTGGCATGATAAAATTATGTTAACAGCCCTAACAAATGTGGGTTTTGCCTCAAAATAGAGACTTGCCAGCGGGTAATTCTAGCTACTTAGGACCACAGTTCAAAGCCAGCCGGAATAGCAAAGTCCATTAGAGTCTTTTTTTTTTTTTTTTGGTTGGTCATGGGGCTTGAACTCTGGGCCTGGGTGCTGTCCCTCAGCTCTTCAGCTCAAGGCGAGCACTCTACCACTTGAGCTACAGTGCCACTTCCCATTTTCTGGTGGTTTATTGGAGATAGGAGTCTCACGGTATCTCCTGCCCAGGCTGGCTTTGAACCTCGATCCTCAGATCTCAGCCTCCTGAGTAGCTAGGATTGCAGGCGTGAGCCACCAGCGCCCAGCCATGAGAGTCTTATCTCCAACTAACTACAAAAAAAAAAAAAAGCTGGAAGCAGAGTTGTAACTCAAGTGGTAGAGCACTAGCTAGCCTTGAGCAAAGAAGCTCAGGAACAGCATCTAGGTCCTGAGTTCAAGCCCCAGGACTGGCACAAAAATAAAGCAAGAGAAGATGCAGTGTCTTGATTCTTGACTACTTGACCAAGTAGTCTCAAATTCATTCAACAAGCATTGCTGGTTATCCAATTAGTGTGTGGCCAGACACTTCAACTTACTCATAACTGCTCCTCACTCTTCCAAAGAAGCCAGGAGGAATTGTATAAACAACATTCTGACATAGTTAAAAGGAGAGAGGAGCCAGGCACCGGTGGCTCACGCCTGTAATCCTAACTACTAAGGAGGCTGAAATCGAGGATTGCGGTTCAAAGCCTGCCTGGGCAGGAAAGTCTGTGAGACTTTTTCTCCAATTAATCACCAGAAAACTGGAAGTGGTGCTGTGGCTCAAGTGGTAGAGCTCTTGTCTTGAGCTGAAGAGCTTAGGGACAAGGCCTAGGCCCATAGTTCAAGCTCACGACCGCCCCCCCCAAAAAAGGGGGAGAAGTTCATTAAAGAAGTTCAGGGAAGCCAGGCGCTGGTGGCTCACGCCTGTAATCCTAGCTACTCAGGAGTCTGAGATCTGAGGATCGCGGTTCAAAGCCAGCTCGGGCAGGAGAGACTGTGAGACTCCTATCTCCAATAAACCACCAGAAAACCAGAAGTGGCACTGTAGCTCAAGGGGTAGATCACTCGTCTTGAGCTGAAGAGCTGAGGGACAGCACCCAGGCCCAGAGTTCAAGCCCCACGACCGACAAAAAAAAAAAAAAGAAGTTCAGAGACTAGATGTCACAGCAAAATGGTGAGACAACTGATGACATGTAAAAGTCAATTTTGGAATTTCAAATAATTCAAAAATTTGAATTATTCATTATTCTTTTGATGTTCATATTCTGGGTTTGATTAGTGTATTACAAGTTAAATAAAATGGTAACATATTGTATTATGGTTAAATAAGATGTTAACATTTGGGAAAGCTAGGTTCTTCGTACTATTTTTATAATTTTTTTTTTGGTCGGTGGTGGGGCTTGCACTCTGGGCCGGGGCACTGTCCCTCAGCTCTTCAACATAAGGCGAGCATTCTATCACTTGAGCCATAGCACCACTTCAGGTTTTCTGGTAGTTAATTGGACATAAGAGTCTCATGGATTTTCTGGCTTTATCTCAGACTCCTGAGTACCTGGGATTACGGGTGTGAGTCACTGGTTCCCAGCTGCAACTTATTTATTTATTTATTTATTTATTTTTGGGTCCGGTCATGGGGCTTGAACTCTGGGCCTGGGCGCTGTCCCTCAGCTCTTCAGCTCAAGGCTAGTGCTCTACCACTTGAGCCACAGCGCCACTTCCGGCTTTTTTCTTTTCTTTTTTGCTTATGTGGTGCTGAGGAATCGAACCCAGGGCCTCAGGCATGCAAGGCAAGTGCTCTACCACCGAGCCACCTTCCCAGCCCCTGCGATTTATTTTTAAGGCTGAAACTATTTTTTTAATAACAGTTTTATTTTATTGTATGTATGTATTTATTTATTTTTGCCGGTCATGGGCCTTGAACTCTGGGCCTGGGCGCTGTCCCTGTGCTCTTCAGCTCAAGGCGAGCACTCTCCCCCTTGAGCCACAGTGCCACTTCTGGCTGAAACTATTTCAAAAAAAAGCTGAAGGTATATCTTGGCCTATCCCACTCTAATTCTGCTGTCTTGGGCCAGCAGCTGGTTGGTTGGCCTTCTCAGTAGCTCAGAGCTAGCCTAGGGAGAAGTGCCTGGTATGAGAAGCCCCAGGGCACAAAGGAATTTACAAGGTTATGGAAACTAGTAGGGGAGGACAGAACCAATAGTGAACACTAGGTGGCACTGCCCTGGCAGTAGAGTCAAAGCAATGGTAGTATGAAGGTGGAAGGCAAAGAACTGATCCCAAGTCCCCAACTCCTTAAACTTTATTTTTTTTTTTGGGGGGGGGGAGGTCCGGTCGTGGGGCCTGAACTCTGGGCCTGGGCGCTGTTCCTCAGCTCTTCAGCTCAAGGCTAGTGCTCTACCACTTGAGCCACAGCACCACTTCCGGCTTTTTCTTTTTGCTTATGTGGTGCTGATGAATTGAACCCAGGGCCTCACACATGCAAGGCAAGCGCTCTACCACTGAGCCACCTTCCCAGCCCCGTTAAACTTGAGTGAGTATACTCATCCTACCTGGGCTGCACCCTCTTCAAAACCTTTAATAACTTCCTGCTTGCCAATTCTGAACTTGAAAGGTTTGTTTCTGTCTCTGGATGAATCAAATTTCTTCCCATTTTGGAGCATTCCTGTTGAAGCAAGAATAGGGTAGGAGAGAGATATGGCTATGAGTTAACATGCTGTGATCAAACATGTCTAAAATGGGAATTCCTTTTCCAAACAAACTTTCTCTTCTTCTTGACGGTTTCCATTTGCAGTATTAATTGTCCAAGCAAGAAAACTCAACAATTCCCACCACCTACCACTAACTCTTATCTCCTTGGAATCTGCCTTGTTTCTCCACTGGCTACCAGATGAGAATAAGACCCAAACACTTTTTGTTGCTCATAACTGAACCACTTACAACCATTACTCTTCAGTCTTACCAAGTTACCAACGTATTTTTTCACCTGTGGGCAGGGAAAACTTCCACTGTGAAACCCAATGGATTTTTTTTCTCTTTTAAACATAGACCTGATAGTATTACTACCCCTGCTTAAAACACTTTTGTAAACCCTCAGGGTAGAATCCAAATGTTTACATTCCATAAAGGCACTTCCCAATGAGGCTACTGCCTGTCTAAGCCCTCTCTACGATTTCTCCTCCCCTGTATCCTATTTAGATCACACCTTTCTCAAGTTCCTCTGCACTTTTTTAGCTACTTCCTCCATGTATTTTTCCCACTAAGTATTCCAGCTTGATGTTGAGTCTTCACCTAAGTTTTCCCCAAAATACAAAGCCCAAAAGTCACTGCCCAAAGGACCTGTGAGGTGGCTAAGAGGATCAGGGATTGGTTACAGACCCTACACAATGCCTGTTTGACCCCAGGATTCCCCGCTGTTGTCTCCCAGCAGTGTGGAGCATCTATTGCTCTCTAGCTATAGATGCCTAGTCATGTGTGTGGTGTCAGTCTAGTGCCCAAGGACCAACAGCATCTTTCCTGTATTTACTTCTTATGGTGACTCTCACTCAAAGATCCTATCATTTGTAACTCATTTTCTTCTATGACTTCTTCCTCAGCTACTGGACCCACCACATAACGTATTTGGGGACCACAGAAAGACTTGGCGTCTAAATTAGGAGACTGAGTTCTGACTTTAGTCTGGTACTTACTCATTGTGTGATACTGGGCCAACCATTTCCTTGGTCTGAGCCTGATTTTCCATATTTAACATAGAAGACTCTGCCAGCTTAGTGTCTGAGCATCTATGATTTCACTTCTGAATTCCTACAATTTAAATGTGTACTAGAGAAAGAGTCATATTTACCTACCTTCTGGATAGAATAAATTGGACTCTTGCCTTGGGTTCTAAATGAGGCAAAGGAGAAAACCCTCTGGCTACCCAGTGATACACACAGATGGATGTTACAAAGATGAACTGCAAATTCATGCATATACACAGGTTGCTATGATATTCAAGTAAACAGAGATAATTATGCATGCTCACATGTACTTATGCATACACACTCAAGATTAAAACCATGCTGGTCAAACAGATGCTAAGAAAATATTTAGATACACAGATCTACATACATTCATAGAGAAGTACTTGAACAAATACACACATGTGTATACACACACACACACACACTCCATTGAGAGACTTTCTCATTCCCCAATATCTTCAGGTTTCATGTGACTAAGTCAGCTTAGGGTGTGTATATTTAGCTATTACTGCAAGTTCAGCTAAAACCACATAGTCCATGATCAGGACCAGACATACAGTTACTTCACTTGGCAAAGATACTACTGCAATGCATCAAATAACGACTTTTTGGGGTGGGTGGGGGAGCTGGGTGCTGGTAGCTCACACCTGTAATACTAGCTACTTAGGATGCTGAGACCTGAGGATCACAGTTTGAAGCCAGCTGGAGAAGGAAAGTCTATGAGATTCTAATCTCCAATTAACTACCAGAAAACTGGAAGTGGAGCTATGGCTTAAAGTGGTAAAGCACTAGGGACTAGAGCTCAGGAACAGCGCTCAGACCTTTAGTTCAAACTCCATAACTAACCAAAAGGAAAAAAAAAAGACATTTTTTGAATGAATGTTTCTGTGTCAACTATATAACTATACTGAATATGTACTCCTCCCTACCAAACCACACATAAAAATCAATTCCAGGTGAAACATATGTTTACATTATGAAAACAAATAACAAAAGTTTCAGGCTTGAGATGTAGCTCAGTGGCAATGTGCTTTCATAGCATGCAAAAAACTCTGAGTTTGATCCAAATAATACCACTAATAAAGTCTGTACGAAGGGCCAGGCACAGTGGTGCACTCCTGTGTAATCCCAGCTACTCAGGAGGTAGAGGTAGGAAGATTGCATTTTGAGGCTAGTCTCCACAAGATGTTGAGATCCAAACTTAAAAAGCCAAGGGGTTAGCTGGGTGCTGGTGGCTCACCTATATAATCGTAGCTACTCAGGAGGCTGAGAACTGAGGATCATGGTACAAAGTCAGCCTAAGCAGGAAAGCACGTGAGACTCTTATTTCCAATAATACACTCAGAAAACAGGAAGTAGCGCTGTGGCTCAGGTGGTAGAGTGCTATTCTTGAGCTGAAGAGCTCAGGGACAATGCCCAGGCTCTGAGTTCAAGCCTCACGACAGACAAAAAAGCCGAGGGGCTGAGAGTGAGATAGAATGCTTACCTAGCATGCATGAAACCCTGGGTTCAATTCCTCAGTACCACATAAACAGAAAAAAACAAAAATGACACTGTGGCTTAAATGGTAGAGCAAAAGGAAGCTCAGAGATAGTGCCCAATCCCTGAGTTCAAGTCCCAGAACCCTAGATATATGGCTAAGTGATAGGGTGCTTGTCAATAGCAAGAGAAAGCCTTCAATTCAAAGCTCCAGAACCACACACACACACACACACACATACACACAAAGATAGAAAAAGAAGAAAAGGCCAGCCCAGTATGGTAGTTCATACCTGTGATCTCAGCTACACAAAGGTAGAGGTAGGAGGATAGGAGGATCACAGTCTAAAGCTGACTGTAAGAGTAGGAGACCCTATTGCAAGGAATAAAAAGCTAAAGCCAAAAGGCTGGTAACCATGGCTAGTAGTAGACTTGCTAGCAGGTACAAAGCTCTAAGTTAAAAAAAAAAAAAAAGTTCATGGGACTCATCTCCAATTAACCAGTGAAAAGCCCAAACTGGAAGTGTGGGTCAGGTAATAGAGAGCTAGCCTTGAGTGAAAAAAGCCAAGCCAGAGTGTATTACTACATGAGTGCTGGTGGCTCATACCTGTAATCCTAGCTACTCAGAAAGCTAAGATTTGAGGATCATGACTTAAAGCCAGCCTGGGCAGCAGAGTCCATGAGATTTTTACCTCCAATTAACTACCAAAATGCCAGATAGGAAGCTATAGCTCAAAGCGGTAGAGCACTAGCATTGAGTAAAAAAAGCTTAGGGACAGTGCCTAGGCCCTGAGTTCAAGCCCCAGAACCAGCACCAAAACAAAGTAGGACTATGAGTTCAAGCCCCAGTACCGGCACAAAATTGTTTTTAAGCCTTCATTGAGGCTGGGGTGTGGCTCAGTGGTAGAACAGTTGCCTGGTATGGGTGAGACCAGGATTTGAGGCTTAGCACTCAGCAAACAATTTCAGGAGCTTGAACATCTTCAATTATGTATTCCACTTTTCTTTCTTTTTTTCTAGTCATGGGGCTTGAACTCAGGGCCTGAATCCTGTTCCTGAGCCTCTTTGTGCTCAAGACTAGTACTCTACCAGTTGAGCCACAGTGCCACTTCCGGCTTTTTCTGAGTAGTTTATTGGAGATAAGAGTCTCTCGGACTTTCCTGCCGGGGCTGGCTTCAAACCTCAATCCTCAGATCTCAGCCTCTTGAGTAGCTAGGATTATAGGCATGAGCCATGGGCACCTGGCTTTGTACTCTACTTTCCAACGTATGTATTCAAATTTTTACAAAGCTTACCAGAAGCTCCATATATAGTTTCCTGATGTGTTTGATAAGACTGTCTCTTGCTAAACCACAGCCACTGCTAGTTGATGGTGTTTAAGGCACATTGGCTGCTCTGTGCATATATTGTGAAAAGACTTTTCGAAAGGATGCTGTGGTTTCAGTAACTTGATAAACACTGGTCTGTCCACAACATGTAGAACAGATAAATCAATTACCCAGGTCAGAGGCCCAGAGGCCTTATGGTAATTAGGCCACATCACTGGGAGATAAAACACAGCTCCAGCCCACTGACATCAGCGACTGGCGACCCAGCCGTTGAGAAATGTCCACAGTGTCTGCTAGCGCCAACCCAGTGCTTCGCACTGGCCCAGAGAACTGCTAAAAATGGCCCCACCTGAATACACCTCAGGAATTGAGCTGCCTTTACTGTATGCTAAATAGTTATCACCCCCCAAGAGTTTGCCATATTAGGAAGCAGGTCATAGGCACAGCCCTCACACCTCTTGGAACAAATATCTGCTTGTGAGCTCCCGGCCAGTGGTCCTGGAGAACTCATCTAGAATGGCTCTTGCCCTACCTGGCTTTAGATACACAGCATCCAAGTGGGGACAGAGAGTGGGGGGCTCTCCTCTGAGCTCCTGCAGCCTCCAAGGCAAGCTCTGCTGTCACCCCACCCCTCGCCGGGGCCTCCTGTGACTTGTCTGTTTCTTCCCTGGCCACTGCCACAGCCTCAATGCAGGTAGGGAATCTCTCTTGCTCATCTTCGTGGCCCCAGGACCAGCCCAGCACAGATGGTGCCCAGTAATAGTAGGCTAATTTGAACTGTATATTTCTTTTCTCTTTTCTTTTTTTCACTTCTTTTCTTTTCTTTTTCTTTTTGAGATGGTGTCTCACTCTGTAGCCCCAAGTGGCCTCAAATTTGCAGTCTTCCTGCTCAGCCTCTCGAGGGCTGGAATTACAGGTGTGTACCACCATACCCAGCTGAACAGTCTGATTCAGAAGAGAAAGGAAATCTTGAGAAGGCCAACCTCCTTTTCTGGAATGACAGTATAAGGAAAAAAAGGGAGGATGGGGGCTTTCTGAGCCTCCAGAAAGAGTTCCAACCATCAGACAGAACCAGGAGGCTTCAGACAACACCTCACTTACCATCTTGTCTGTAGTGAGTTAGGGGGATGTGACAGGTTTGATTCCACCAGAGACTGGCACCACAGATTGCCTTTGCAGGTGGAGAGAAGTGGACTGGTCACAGGGGGATCTGGCCACCTTGGGCTTCTGGCCTGGAGAGGAGCTTATAGGAGAGGCCTGCCTTGGGAGGGGTAGGTCTGGGGCGGGGCTAAGGGAGGAAGGCCTACCTGTGTAGTGTACCACGCATGTCTGGCCCTTCTTGGGGAAAGTCCTTCCTGTAAAGAGAAACCAGGCAGATGAAGAAGTAGGGTATTAGAAAAACTCACCTGAGACATTCAAGTGTGATCTCAGGCCCACATTCCCCCCTGCCATGGCGATGCCTGTGACCCTGCTTCTGCTCTGTGCCTTGTACGAGCCAGAACAGGTCACTCACTTTCTGGTCTGGATCGAACTTTATGCCATTGCCTTCCTCAACTCCCCAGTTTCCGCAAAAGGAAAAGAAAGAAAGACAGTTTTTCCTTTTACCTTCCTTCATCTACTCCACAAGCATTCATGACCATCCTACTATGTGTCAAGCAATAGATAAATACACACATGGATTCAAGAAGAAGTAGTGCTAGATATTGGTGACTCACACCTATAATCCTAGCTACTCAGGGGCCTGAGATCTGAGTAACATGATTCAAAGCCATCCCTGGCAGGAAAGTCCATGAGACTTATCAATACCAAAAAGCCAGAAGAGTTGTGACTCAAGTGCTAGAGCCTTGAGCAAAGCAGCTTATGGACAGTGCCCCGGTCCCTGACTTAAGCCCCAGGACTGGCACAAAAAGAGGAAGAAAGAAGATGTTAATGATAACATATAAACCCTCACTGTTTCCAGCATGAATAAACACAATTATAACTGCTTATTGAGTGCCTACTATGTCCTAGGCCTGCCTGATCCCAGGAAGCACAGCAGTGATTAAGTTCCTGCTCTTCTGGAGTTTACATTTTAATGGAGGGAGACAAACAATCCTTAACTCTAGAAGACATATGTGGATTGTCATAAGTCTTCTAAACAAAATAAACATAACTATGACTTTAAGACACAATGAACCAGTAATTTTAGAAAAGGCAGTCCAGCTGGGTGCCAATGGCTCACACCTGTAATACTTACTACTTAGGAGGCTGAGATCGGAGGATGGAGGTTCAAAGCCAGCCTGAGCAGGAAAGTCTGTGAGACTCATATCTCCAATTAACCACCAAAAACCTGGAAGTGGCGCTGTGGCTCAAGTGGTAGAGCTCTAGCCTTGAACACAGAGAGGCTCAGGGACAGGGCCTAGGCCCTGAGTACAAGCCCCAGGACCAGTCAAAGATAAAAAAATAAGAGGCAGTCTAGGAGGAGCTCTTAGAGGAGGTGATGCTTGAACTGGGACTTGAGGGAGGATGGAAGAACCAGTGCACAGACTCACGGAAGGAAGGACTGGAATATTTGCACAATCAAAGAAGGCTTGGGACTGAAAAGGAGAGGAAGAGGAGAAGTGGGGCTTCCAGTGCCAGATTGAATACTACGTGCAAAGGAAACCAGCCACTAGAGGGGTGTAAGCAAGAAAATGACATAATCTGAATTAAGATTTTATAAGATCACTCTGGCTGCTGTGTGTGGGACGGACAGCAAGGCATCTGTTGCAATAATTCAGACAAGAAATCAATGATGGCATGAATTAAGATGGTGGCAGAAGAGAGAGTAGAATAGATTGGTGATATATTTTGGTAGTGGAGCTAACCAGATATACAAATGGATTGAAGATGGAATTCAGGATGGGGGAAAAGGCAAAAAAAAAAAAAAAAAAAACAAGAACAATGTTTAGGTTTCCAGTTTGGGCAGCAGGGATTTGTGGTGGGACTCAGATTCATGCAGGTGGCAGTCATGAAGTTCTTAATAGACATCAGAATTTATAAGACGAGAAGTCTGTAATGAAGGGAGGCATTTGAGTGGGATTTAAAGCTATGGAGGGAAGCTGAGCCCCGGGAGCTCATGCCTATGTTCCTAGCTACTGAGGAGGCTGAGATCTGAGGCTTCAGCCAGCCTAGGTAGAGACTCTTTCTTCTAGTCACAAAAAAGGGGGTAGGGGGAAGTGGAGCTGTGGCTCAAGTGGGAGAGCACTAGCCCGGAAAGGAACCAGCAGAGGGATAGTGCTTAGGCCCTGAGTTCTAGCCCCAACACTGGCACAATAAATACATATTGGGAGCTTGGTAAGGCAAACAGCATGGCCAATATTTAAAGGCTGGCAGAAGCCTGGAAAAGGGACATCCTAGTGAAAAAGCATCACAGAGCCATAATGGTACAAACGACAAAGGAGACTGAGAGAGGATGTACAGGAATGAAATATGGGAGAGAAAATGACACACAACACATTTTCAAACGCCAAGAATCCAGGGCCAGGGATGTGACTCAGTGGTAGAACACCTGAGTCTGATCCACAGTACGGCCAAGAGGTTAAAAAAAGAAAGAAAGAAAGAAAAGCCAAGTCCAGCCAGAATGGGAACCCTGTGTCACCCCTGTAACCCAGGGTCCAGTACACAGTACATGTTCCATAAATATTTGCTGAATGGGTAGTGTGTTTAACAGCGCTCAGGGAGGTTGGCGAAGCTGGAGGAGTGGGGGGGGGGTAACTTTGCCAAGAAGAGGAGGGGAGTGAGGTGGGGCAGCCAGGCCAAGGATGAGGAGATGAGTCTGAAAGTTGGGGAGACAGTTCAGAGGCTGGGGGGCGGGATTGTTCAAGGCTCTGCAAGATGCATCTTGGCCCCCGTGTCAACGTATCCTGAGTGGACAAAGAAGTGTGTACCCCAAGGGCAATCTGGGTAGGGGTTGGTCCTTCCAGATACCACCGCCTTTCAACAAAGAGGGGCCTGGAGCCAGGAAACCTCCAATTCCTGGAGGGGGAGCAGGTGGTGTCAGGAATCCCAACCGGAAGTTTGCCTACCAAGTCCTGCGGAGATGGGGAACCGGGAGTGCGAATCGAATTCCACGGAAGGAATCACGAAGTAACCATTCTTTGCATCTCGCACCCCGTTACCTAAGGGCTTGGGAAGGTAGGAGGTGCCCACGGCCCCGGACACCGAGCCGGAGCCGGGAACCGGGAGGAGCACTTGGGGACGAGCACGGTTGAGGGAGAGTTCTTTTTAGGACTTCTCCCTCTAAGGTATCCTAGGCCATCCAAGCAGGTGGAGCAGCAGGTCGCGGGCCTGGGCTTTGAGGTGTAAACGTGGAGGCCATGCGGGTGGACAGGATGGCCGGGAGGATGGAGATGCAGGGGCGGGGACGGGGCCGAAGGTCTGCGTCCAGCCCCCGGCGGGGGGAGAGGCCGTCCACGGGAGGCCTGGCGGGGTGGGGCAGGTTACGAAGGACCCCCCCCCCAGCAGGTCCATCCTCCACCCCCTGTTTCCAGAGCTCGCTCAGCAAGGCAGGGAACGCGGAGCTGAAATCCGACCCTGGGAGATCGGCAGCCGCGGATAACCGAGCGCTTCCAGCGCAGGAGGCGGCGGCCCCGGGACGGGGGTGGGGGGTTCGCGGCCCACCCCCGGCCGGGCTGCCGTCCCCCTGGGTGAGCCGGTGCAGAAGGGGGACGGGGACGAGGGTCTCCGGGGCGCCCAGGAGCCTCCTCGGGATGTGCGTGGGGGGTCCCCGACCTCATCCCGCCCCCTCCCCTCGGGCGCCCCCACCCCGGCCACCTCGGAATCAGACCCCGGCCCGCGGACTCCTCCCCCGGCCCCGCCGCCCGCCCGGTACCGTCTCCCGGGGAAATGGTCTCGATCTCCACGCCCATCGCGCTCCCGCAGGCCCCGCCTCCGGGGGGGTCCTCGCCGCTGCCCCGACCCCGGCTCCGGCCCGACCCCGCAGGAGCTCCGGGCTCGTCTCCCCGCCGCCGCCACCACTGCAGAGCCGGAGGAGGTGCGGCTGGAGCCGGGACCTGCGCGGGGAGGGGCCACCGGCGAGGGGGCGGCGGGGTGGAGCCGCGGGGAAAGGTGGGGTGGGCCGGGGCGGGGCCCGGGGAGGGGAGCCCTGACGCGGCGCCTCTCCCGACCCCAGATCCCGACCCCACCGGCTGGGGTGGAGGGGGCCGTGCAGACGCCCCCGCCGCGACGCCCACTGTCTGGGCCGCACGCCTTTATTTAGCATCTACTCCGTGCTAACCTCGGGGTGGGGGGGAATCAACCCCCAGCAGACTGGGAGAGAGCCAGCAGTTAAACCCACGCTTCAGCCAGACGTGCCCGACGCCGGGAGTCAGGGCACTGCGGAGGCCCGGGAGCGGTACCTACCTGACAGCTAGTGGGCTCCAGGAGCTGGGCGGCGGGCGCGAGGAGGTCCCCGTGAAGGTTGACTCTCCCTCATCCCACAGCAGTTCTGTTCCATGCACTTGAGTGGGGAGGGGGGGCGCGGGCTTCTCACTTTTCAACGCGAAGAACTGCTCCCTGGGGACACCCATTGACTGAAGACTAAACAACTGTCCCACAAAAACTAGCTGAGGACCCAGACAGAAGCAGCTCGGAGCAATGAGTGCTGTGGAAGATGGGAGCGAATTCTTTCACCTCCAAAACAGACCCAGGAATCTTGAAAGACGCTTTCGCATTCATTCATTCACTCATTCATTCATTCATTCATGGAGCTGAAGATGGAACCGGGCCTTCAGACTTGCTAAGCCAATAGGGGTAAACACTCTCTAGAACGAAATTTGCCAGAGGCAACATTTGTTTGAAGAACGAAGGGGAGTTTAAGAACTTTTGTGGTTTGTTTTTTTTCTCTAGTCATTCTAACCCGCATTGTTCCAAGAATCCAAGAATTCCATCTCGATTTACTTCTGACCTGTGAAGTGGAAGGTATGGAGAGAAATTTCTGCCTGAGCAAAGGCACCCAAAATGGATCCTTGAGATCTTTGAGGGGTTTCTCCTCCATTTCCCCATCCTCTACTCTTGCAGGAGGTTAGCTCACAGACAAGGCCGTCGGTATCCTTGACGGAGGACAGACTGGTGAGGATCTCAAATCCTCCATGGGTGCTTCAAGATGTGGCCCAAAGTTTCCAAGTAATGAAGCCTAACAACCACCGCTGGCTCTGACGACGGACAGTGAGTGTAGAACAGAGGCTTGTCATTTGAACAGGCCTACAGAGAGGGTTCTTTACAATGCACGTTAAAATAAGTGCCTAAGAACATTGTGTTTTGTGTGATGAGAGGGGCGAATAGGGAGAGAGTCAAATTGATGGGATTTCCAAGGGGCTCCAAACTTCTTCTCTCCTTCAGGAAAGACCAAAAGTATTAAGATACTTTTTTGACTCTGTGGTTCCGACTTAGATCAAGAAAAAAAAAAAAACCGACGAGAAGTTGGAAAACGGGTTAAAACATTTGGGTGGAAGAAATTCAGGCTGATTTGCAATCGGTGGTTTTTAGAACTACAACTCCCAGAAATGCTTGCAACAAAGTCAGAGCCTATTGGCCAGTTGGAAGGACACTTTCCTAACATGACACATCCACAAGCCAATCGTCAGGAAGCACTGCGGAGCCGGCCCCAGACTCCACTAACCAATCAGAGGACTGAGATGGAGGGGAAACTGCTGCTTCCGTTAGCTGCCCAGGATTCCTGATCTCCCATTCTGCGACCCCGAGGCTGCGTCGGGGACCCCAATGTTTCTGTGCGTGTGGGGGGGCAGCGAGAGTAAAGGTATTTTGTCTCCCGTGCTTGCTGCCGGGCCGGATGTGGAGCGGCTGTGGGTGGGCGGGGAGAGCCTTGGGCGGCGCTGGGAGGATGGGGGCGGAGACGTCCAAGTGGGGAGCGTGGGGCGCCGCGTGGGAGCCGGGGCGGCCCGGCCGGCGCGGGTTTGGCCCGGGTCGTGTGTTCCCCGTGGCTCGAGGGCGCTCCTTACCCCTTAAGGAGACTTTGGAAGTAAAACGCTCCCCCCGCGCAGACTTGGCCGCGGCGTTTCGTGTAGTGGCCGGCCGCGTGTGCTCCGCAGTGCGGACTGTGAAATGGCTCCTGAAAGGAGTTGCTCCAACTGTCAGCCGCGTCGGGAAGCGCCGCCGTGCGGTCCGAGTGAAAGGTGCCACGGACGGGGTGCCGCGCGAATAAACATGCCCAGGCCGCCGACCTGGGTGAGGCCCCTGCGCGGGCCCAGAGATCCCACCGGTGTAGTTTAACCAAGGCAGCCGTAACCGACTAGTCAATTAAGCTATAATCAATGACGTGTGTGTGTGTGTGTGTGTGTGTGTGTGTGTGTGTGTCCTGGAGCTTGAACTCATTCTTCTTCTCAAAGCTAGTGTGTGTGTGTGTGTGTGTGTGTGTGTGTGTCCTGGGGCTTGAACACACCCTGGGGCTTGAACTCGGGGTGTGTGTGTGTGTCCTGGAGCTTGAACTCATTCTTCTTCTCAAAGCTAGTGTGTGTGTGTCCTGGGGCTTGAACACACCCTGGGGCTTGAACTCGGGGTGTGTGTGTGTGTGTGTGTGTCCTGGAGCTTGAACTCATTCTTCTTCTCAACGCTTGTGTGTGTGTGTGTGTGTGTGTGTGTGTGT
>NW_012267236.1:10617507-10663828 GCF_000151885.1 Dipodomys ordii
GGCTTTTTTCTTTTTTGCTTATGTGGTGCTGAGGAATTGAACCCAGGGCCTCAGGCATGCAAGGCAAGCGCTCTACCACTAGCCACCTTCCAAGCCCTGCAATCTCTTTAAATTTGTATTTAGTTTCTTATTTGTGACATTTCTTCTGTCCTTTTATCCGCCAACAGTATTTGTCCGTGAGGGGTTCATGTTCTGTATTCTGGAAATGCCTGATAATTTGTTCCTTCTTAATCATTTCAGATAACCTTTGTCAGAAAGGATGGAGTTGGGAAAAGGCAACTTGCTCAGGACTGGACTGAACATATTGAATCAAGCCATCCACCCAAGCCATGGCCTTGCCTGGACCGATGGGAGCCAAGTAGTCCTGACTGACTTGAAGCTTCACAGCGGAGAGGCCAGGTTCGGGGAATCCAAAGTTCTTGGACAATTTGAACAAGTCTGTGGGCTTTCCTGGGCCCCGCCAGGCCTAGCTGATGTGCCTAGTCTCCTTGCTGTCCAGCACAAGAAGTGTGTCACTGTGTGGCAGCTGGGTGTTAGCACTACAGGCGCCAACCAGTGGCCAATGTCTCAGGTTTCGGAGATTAAAGAATCACTCCCTATCCTTCCCCAGGGCTGTGTGTGGCACCCTAAAAACACTGTCTTGGTGGTGTTGACTGTACAGAATATCTCTGTTTTCCCTGACATTCATTTCCCTAATGGTTCCCGGATAAAAGTAGACATCAACACCCAAGGCCGCATTCACTGCGCATGTTGGACCCCGGATGGGCAGAGGCTGGTGGTGGCCGTAGGCAGCAGCCTTCATTCTTACATTTGGGACAGTTACCAGAAGACACTTGACAAGTGCTCCTTCTGCCCGGTGTTTGATGTGGACAGCAGTGTGTGCTCCATCAGAGCCACTGTGGACTCCCAGATTGCTGTAACCACTGAGCTTCCACTAGATAAGCTCTGTAGGCTGAATGCAGCCGAAACCCTTGATGTCCCCCACAATGGGGAAGACACGGGTCCACCCGTTCTTCCAGTTGTTGGTGAAGGGCCCTGTGCGGATAAGGGAGCAACTGGTCCTGAAACAAAATCAGAAAACTCGGTGTCTCCTCATGAAATCTCGGTTTCTCCTACCTTTTCTGATCCCCTGGATCTAACTCATATACGATTCAACCGACCTACGTCTGAAAGGAGTCCCCTTATTTATCTCTCCAAAAAAGACCACCTGACAGGAACAGGCCAGGATTCTTCCCATTTGGTCCTTGTGACCTTTAAGAAGGCAGTTACTATGACCAGGAAAGCCACCATTCCAGGCATTCTGGTTCCTGATCTAATAGCATTTAATCTTAAAGCACATATCATAGCAGTGGCTTCCAATACTTGTAATATAATTTTGATCTATTCTGTCATTCCATCTTCTATGGCAAACATCCAGCAAATTCAGTTAGAGAGTAATGAAAGGCCAAAGGGCATATGTTTCTTGACAGACACATTATTACTAATTTTGGTAGGAAAACAAAAGTCCACTGATACTGCATTTCTTCCTTCTTCAGAGTCCGATCAGTTTTTCATTCGCTTGATTGTTAAACAAGTGGTGTTGGAAAATGTGGGCAGAGATGAATCCTTAGTGGCATCCAATGAAAGCCGAAGTACCTACTCTGCTTTCAGTGCTCTGTTTAATAAAGCACGTAGAGAAATGTTAAGTAACAATCTTTCCCCAGATGTTTGTCACCAAAACAGGGAGCCCTTATTCACAGCTGATGCTAGTTACCAGAAGGCGAGGCCTGGAAGAGCCCTGGGTAGAGAAATCACCAGTCCCCCGTCCACTGCCTCCGAGGATCCCAGTGTCCTGGAAACACTCCGTAAGTTCTCCTGGATCTGGGCAACCTTGTCCAGACCCAGCAGATTGTCTGACCACGCCAGCATGCCAGCACCTCCCCATGTGCCTCCAAAAGAGAACTTACAAAAGGAAAAGGAAACCCATCAGCTCGCCAAGGAACTGGAGATTTTATCCAGGAGACTGACTGAAATGCAGCAGTATATTTTTGAGCTCATGGACTTTGTACATGAACACATGAATACCAAGAAGAAATCCTCTCCAGTGTACCCACTTTCTCAGGACCCCCCTTACGTTTACATCATTTGCCAGGTAACTGCTTCTTTGAGGAGTAGCCATTTACATACAAGCCCCTACAGGTGTTGATACTGCCAAAAATACATTAAGGAGGAAGAGGTGCTCTAATTGAAATGAACTGATGTGAGCATGTTATATACCTGATAGGCAAGTTAATATACCTTTACGGGTTGGTTGGATGTCAGCCTACAAACCAAGTCATACCAGTCAGTATACACCATGATTTTATTGTGTTTTGCTGTGAGAAAAATGAATGACCATACTACACTCTGGTAGTTTATATTTAGGAATATGTATGTGTGTGTACATATTAATTGTGTTCTTTCATTGTGAAAACCTTAAGCCTTGCATAGTGATACATAGCTGTAATTCCAGCCCTTGGGAGGCTAAAGTAGGAGGATTGAGTTTTGAGGCAAACCTGGCTGCAGAGGAAATTCTGTGATTGTGAGATCCTGCTTCACACAAACAACAGAAAACTTACTTATTCAGGGCTGGGAAGGTGGCTCAGTGGTAGAGCGCTTGCCTTGCATGCATGAGGCCCTGGGTTCAATTCCTCAGCCCCACCTAAGCAAAAAGAAAAAAGCCGGAAGTGGCACTGTGGCTCAAGTGGTAGAGCGCTAGCCTTGAGCTGAAGAGCTGAGGGTCAGTGCCCAGCCCCACGACCGGACCCAAAAAAAAAAAAAAAAAAAGAAAAGAAAACTTCCTTATTCAGTGGAGTTATTCAGCTATCCATTAGGTTTAATACCATTATTTCTGTTGGATTGTTTTTCAGAAATGGAATTGTTTGTTTTTACTAGACATCCTATCAGAGATTTACTTAACAATGTACCTTTTTTTTTTTTGGCCAGTCCTGGGGCTTGAACTCAGGCCCTGGGCACTGTCCATGAGCTCTTTTGCTTGAGGCTAGCACTTTACCACTGGAACTACAGCACCACTTCTGGCTTTTTCATTGATTAGTTGGAGATAAGAGTCTCATGGACTTTTCTGCCCAGGCTGGCCTCAAAGCCTAGTCTTCAGATCTCAGCCTCCTGAGTAGCAAGGATTACAGGTGTGAGCCACCAGTGCTCAACAACAGTACACATTTAAGACTGTCCTTTTCTGAGGCTGGGAATGTGGTTTAGTGGTAGAAGACTTGCCTAGCCTGCATGAAGCCCAGCTTCGATTCCACATAAACAGAAAAAGCCAGAAGTGGCACTATGGCAGACTGGCCAAATAAATAAATAAATAAAAGACTCCTTTTCCTTATCTCACCACTCTGAATGGATTAGAGTATGTTGTCATGTTTGAGGAGAGAAGAAAAAGAAAATTCATCTTAAGTCAAATGTAGTAACGCATGCTCATAATCATAGAATTAGTGTAGCTGTGACAGGCAGGCTGTGAGTTCCAGGCCAGCCAGAGCTACAAACCCATTCCTGCACCCCTCCCTCCTCAAATCATCAATGCCAGCATACAGGCTGAGGTGCAAGATTGCTTGGCACCTCCTGGGTAAAATAGACCATATCTCAAACAATAAAACAAATTTCCACCGACCATCTAGCTCAAGCAAGAGTCTATCTAAGTCAGTGATTGAGCAAGGTGACGCTTTCATGCCAAAATAGGGGAGCACAAGGGCTGGGTATCTGACAGAGGGAAGTACAAATAGGGTCACAGCCCAGACTCAAGGCCCTACCTTGAAAATAATACAAAAAAGGATTAGTGGAGTGGTTCAAGTGGTAGAATGCCTGCCCAGCAAGTTTAAGGTCGAGTTGAATCCCCAGTACCACCAAAAAATTAAATTGAATGAACGAATAAATAAATCGAAACCATCCTTAGTCATTAAAAACTTTTCATATAGAAACATACTGCTCTACTTTTGGCCTTTTGCTGGTTAATTGGAAGTAAGAGTCTCGTGCTTTTCCTGCCTGGTCTACCTTCAGTCCACAGTCTTCAGATCTCAGCCTCCTGAGTAGCTAGGATGCCGCCAGTGGCATCCAGCATTCACATTCTATTCTTTTTTTTTTTTGGTTGGTCGTGGGGCTTGAACTCTGGGCCTGGGCGCTGTCCCTCAGCTCTTCAGTTCAAAGCGAGCGCTCTACCACTTGAGCTACAGCGCCACTTCTGGTTTTCTGGTGGTTTATTGGAGATAGGAGTCTCACGGTCTCTCCTGCCCTGGCTGGCTTTGAACCGCAATCCTCAGATCTCAGCCTCCTGAGTAGCTAGGATTACAGGCGTGAGCCACCAGCGCCCGGCTTCACATTCTATTCTTGTTTTTTTTGTTTTTTTGTTGGTCGTGGGGCTTGAACTCTGGGCCTGGGCACTGTCCCTCAGCTCTTCAGCTCAAGGCAAGCTCTCTACCACTTGAGCTACAGCGCCACTTCCTCACATTCTATTCTTAAGAAATGGTAACTTGATTATTTCTGCAACCAGTTTAACTACTTTTTTTTTTTTTTTTTTGGAAGAAGCCTTGTTTCATTGGTCCTGCTGAAAAAAGAGACGTGCTTCTCTGCAATGGCAAGCTAAGACTCAGTGCTGTTCAGCAGCTGTTTGGTCTCTCCCTTGTCGAAATGCTGCATGGTAGGTTGAATTCAGAACCTCCCTCCCTCTACCATGTATTTTACGCATATGCATCATCCAGGGGCTTGCTAAATAGTGAACACGTATTATTAACTATGTAGTGTATATTCGGGCCTGTTGGATTAATGGTGTTGGAACATATAGAAAATGTGGTATCTTAGGAAATTTACATCCTTAGTGGAAAAATCAAAGTGTGTACGTGGAAAAACTAGAAAAGAACTAAATAGTAAGGAAACAGAATGTCTCATATGTCTGTTGCACTAATTTTTTTTTTTTAAAGAAAAAAGCTTACAGCAGGCTGGCAGCTCACACCTATAATCCTAGCTACTCAGGAGGCTGAGAGCTGAGGATTGTGGTTGGAAGCCAGCCCTGGCAGAAAAGTCCCCCATGAGACTCTTATCTCCAATTAGCCACTCAAAAACCAGAAGTGGAGCTGGGGCTCAAAGTGGTAGAGTGCTAGCCTTGGGCAAAAGAGTATAGGGACAGCACTGAGACCTTGAGTTTAAACCCCACAACCAACAAAACAAAAAGAAAAAGGCACTCAAGATTTATTTCATTAAAAAATAGTTTGAGCTGAGTACCAGCGGCTCACTCCTGTAATTCTCCCCATTTTCTTTAGGATAATGAAGTTTGATGTCATCAACTACTACATTCATTCAAAAAGTCCATATTTGTAGTCAACTTTTTTGTTGGTAGGCATTTCTTTGTAGATTTGAGTAAGATATCCTACATTGCCAGTGTGTTCATTTTACTTTGCAGATTCCCACTGGATTGTTCTCTGTGCTGACAGTGAAGGCTTCATCCCATTAACTTTCACAGCCACCCAGACAGTGGTCGTGAGAGATGGTGGCCTGTCCAGGGTAGGTGACTCCAGAGACTCTCACAGTGGGGATCCTTCACTTCAGATCCTTCAGGTCTTTGGAGACCTGACTTCCCCAAGCTGAGCTAGCCCTGGCTGTTCTCCTCATTTAGATAATGTGGCTGACACCTGTTTGCAGAGTGTTTACTTCATAGTTCTTCAGATGCAAACATCACAAGCAAGCTTTGAACTTTGGGCCCTCCCTGGTGGGGTTTGCACGGTTACTCAGGTGAGGCATCTTTGTTAGATGATTCTATAAAAGTGATTGTTTATTTGCTTATGTATTTATGAGTGTGGTTTTGTTTAAGGACAGAATTCCCAGAACAAAACAATACTGTGGGGAGATGTGGATAAGGTTTAGTGGTTTTTCAGAGGCTTTGTCCCTCTTGCCTGAAGCTGGTTTAAAACTGTCTTAGGAGCATTACCAGGTAACTTTGACATTGTTGTGTTTTTCTTGGCTTGAGGATGAGGGTAGGGATGCTGCTGGAGAGCCTGTGCTCCTGTGTGACCTGTTACCCTCCAACCAGCAGAAATCACAGCAGTGTGAGTGAAGCCACAGCTCTCCCTCCGCTCCCAGCGCTGCTCACATCTGGGGCAAGTTCTACTGTTCGTCTTTTCCTCTGAGATTTAAATCTAACTCTTCTACTTCCTTATGCAATTCTGTCCAATTAAGGTCCAGATACTGTAAAATACTGGCCCTGGGTATATTCTGAATGAAATTTCAAGAGATTTGACCACTTTGGATTCTACTCGGGCTTGTACTACTGCTAGGAGACAATGCCAAGGGCTAAGGCACAGGTATGTGCTGTTGCCACTCATGATTTTTCTCCTCGAAGGTGGTGGTTTCATTTCATACTTTGGTGATCATAAACATTTCCTCTACTTCCCACACCCCACTCCTCAGCAGTAAGCCTCTTCAGTTATGACTTTATCTGTCTTGTTTGTCTGTCTGTCTTTCAGTGTTGAGGGGTGAACCCAGGGCCTTGTACATGCTAGAAAAACGCTCTACCACTGAGCTATACAATAGCACAGCCCAACTTGCCACTTTAATTTTGCTATGTTTCTTTTCCTTGCTTTCACATCTTAAAAGACCAGCATAGAATCTATGAGAGAATGTATTTCTGAAAATTTCACTGAATCCAAGATAGTTCTAAAATATCAATGTATTATTTTTCTGAGTAAAATGCCAGAGCGGGAAGAACCCCGAATCCTTTTGGGTGGACGTGACACTTCCCAGCCTTCAGACAGCATCATGGATTTCCATTACTGCAGCATAGCTGATCGATCAGGGAGCAGCAAGCCAGAGCTCAGCTGCGGATGTGTTCTCCATTAGCAGAGAGATCATCCCCCTTCCTTTAAAATTATCCAGGAAGGAAATATTTTTGTTCCCTTGGGGGCTCCTATCTGTCTGTTAAAGTTTATGAGGATGGAGCTAGGCTAGGAAAGAAGCAAGGAGCCATTTTGTGGTTCAAATGCATTAGACATCTGCTGGGGTAATGCAAGGGGAGGCCACTTGTCTGTAATCAGTGGCTTGAGAGTGGTGGCTAAGGACAGTCTGAGGTTTGTCTGAGGCTCCATTTGTGAAGGAAGTGTCTGGCTTGTGATGAAATGACAACTATTAAGAAGCCTGAAGAGGGGACTAAGGGGCCCTTGAGTAAGGTCAATGTGCATGTCTCAGGATGTATGTTACAATTACCTTTCTCAGTCCAAAGCCTCAATAATAGAGGCTGAAGTTGCTGTGAATGTTTTGATGCTATTTTCTTTGTGATTATTACTGGTATAGAGAAATACTCTTGCTTTTACTTATGTATAGGTCATCTTGATATTTCTTCTTCTGGTAGACACAGTCCAGAATATCAGTTGTTTCAAAGTGAAATCTGATTCCTTAACAACTTTTATACACAACAGCATTTCCTTGGCCTCTACTGTTACTATGACTATTGGAACCATAGTAACGAATCCAGTATTTGCAATAATTTTTTGGAAAGAAGCACTAAATCTTTAAACTGTCATTTAATGTTACATTAAAAATATTTTGCATAAACAGAAGTATTATTTATAAATCTCATTTTACACCCACGTTTTTCTCAATTTTGGCTTAGTATTATTTGATACAAGCCACACACACACAATTTATACATTACTATATATTTATTACAAGTATATGTCGTACATATGGTATAGAATAGCTTAGAATATAATGAACTATATACCACCTAATTTAATAAACTCTTCAAGCTCCCTGAGTGTCGCTTTTTGATCCTGGCTGCATAGCACCGGAGGTAACTAGTGTTTTGATTATTGTACTTGTTGTTTCTTCATTCCTTTTCTTGCTCAGGGATGGGGTTTCACTACCACATTTTACACACTGGCTGAAACACTATAATGTTTATCTTTCTTCACTTTTTTTTTCTTGTCGGTTGTGGGACTTGAACTCTGGGCCTGGGCACTGTCTCTGAGCTCTTCAGCTCAAGGTGAGCGCTCTACCACTTGAGCTACCGCACCACTTCCAGTTTTCTGGTGGTTAATTGGAGATAAGAGTCTCACAGACTTCCTGCCTGGGCTGGCTTTGAATCACGATCTTCAGCTCTCAGCCTCTTGAGTAGCTAGGATTACAGCCATGAGCCACCGGCACTCAGCTATTTTCTTCATTTTTAAGCTTTATAAAAATGGCATTGAGTTGTCTACAATCTGTGGCTTGCTTTCATTCACTTACTATTATTTCAAAGAATCATCCTTGTTATGTGTGTATTACTGTACTGTTGCATTGCCACACTCATCTATACCGTTATAGACATTTAGATTGATCCAGGTTTAATTTTTAAAATTAAAACCATATTGCTTTGGATACTCTTATAAATGTCTTTTTATGCAAGGGTTTACAAAGTCTCTATAGAGGCCAGACACAGTGGCTGAAATCTGTAATCAGAGGTAGTTGGGAGATCAGAGGATCAAAGTTCAGGGCTAACCTAGACAGAAAAGTTGGTGAGGCTTCATCTCAACCAGTGACTGGACACAGCAGCACACATGTATTATCCTAGCTTTGGGTACACATTATCCCAGCGACATGGGAAAGCCTAAGTAGGCGGGTCACAGCCCAGGCCAGCCTGAATAAAATGAGCTAACAATAGTAATAATAGAGGACAGATAATTTTGAAAGACGTTTTGAAAAAGTATAGATATGTGAGCAAAATTGACAGCATTCATTCATTCATTTGCAGTACTGAGGACTGAGCCCTTGGTGCCTGCACTCTGCCATTGAGCCGACCCCCAGCCCTGTTATTAGCTTTGATTTTTAATTTTTTTGCATTTTGTTTGTTGGATAAGGTATTGCTAATTTTGCCAGTAGTGATCTTGAAATCACAATCCTCCTTTGTACCTAGAAATTATGTGTTCATCACACCGAGCAATTACATACATTAATTGTACAAATTAATGGGGTTCACTGTAATATGCCACACAATAAACTATTTATAGATATAGCGCATGCAGTTTAATGAAGTATGATAAGAAATAACAAAAAAATTCAACATAAAACCTTTTTATTCTTATGTGTGTATTGCAGAGCTCAGTTCATGTGGGAAAGGTCTCAGTCCTCCATTAGCCTTTAAGTCATTGTGCAATCTATTGAGCATTTCCCTGCCCTTAATTTTGTGAAAATACATTTCCTAAGAAGTAAATGGTACCCGGGCTGGGAAGATGGCTCAGTGGTAGAGTGCTTGCCTTGCATGCCTGAGGCCCTGGGTTCGATTCCTCAGCACCACATAAGCAAAACAAAAAAGCTGGAAGTGGTGCTGTGGCTCAAGTGGTAGAGCACTAGCCTTGAGCTGAAGAGCTGAGGGACAGCGCCCAGGCCCAGAGTTCAGGCCCCACGACCAGACCCCCCCCCCAAAAAAAAGAAGTAAATGGTACCCAAAAAGCCAAGTAAAAGTTATGGTATCCTCCCAGGACAAGAAGAATACATGCTGTGCTTAATTCAAGTGATAAGAATTTCAGATTGTTATAGGCCTACGCCTATAATCCTAGCTACTCAAGAGGCTGAGATTTGAGGATCATGGTTTGAAGCCAGCCTGGGCAGGAAAGTGTGAAACTCTCTATCTCCACTTAACCACCCAAAATAATAAGGAAAGAAAGAACGAAAAAAATGGAAATAGAATTGTGGTATAAACTGTAGAGTGCCATCCTTGAATGAAAAAGCTAAAGGACAGCACCCAAGTCCTGAGTTCAAGCCACAGTACCACAAATTCAGTTTGAAAGGTGCTCTCTCTTTAGAAATTGAGTGTCATTAAGAAAACAGTGAGGGGGCTGGGAAGGTGGCTCAGTGGTTAAAGCACTTGCCTTGCATGCCTGAGGCCCTGGGTTCGATTCCTCAGCGCCACATAAGCAAAAACAATGCCGGAAGTGGCGCTGTGGCTCAAGTGGTAGAGCGCTAGCCTTGAGCTGAAGAGCTGAGGACAGTGCCCAGGCCCAGAGTTCAGGCCCCATGACTGGACCCAAAAAAAAAAAAAGAAAGAAAACTGTGAATCGAGTCTGAATTCTGAGCTCTGTGCATCCTGAGCATTCTCAGGTTTCCCTTAACAGCAGTCTTGGGACCATATTCCACAGAATACCAAGGGCCTAAGTGGCCACCACCTCCCACTACTGCCATCAGTTATGATTCCATTGATGAGCTCCAAGTCATTTACAGAAAGCCTTGCCAGCTGACAACCAGGCCTTTCAGGGAATATTTCATCTTCAATCCATAACAGATATCAAGTTACATAATTGTTTTATTAAAGTTCTCCTGTGTTCTCTTCTAATCGTTTGTTAGATCTTACACCTAAGTCTTTAAGCCATTTTGAGTTGATATTCTGCATCTAGCTCTCCAGTTTTCCCAGCACATGTGCGCTACCACTGTGTGCCTGGCACCTTTGTCAGACATCAAAAGTCTTGTTTTTGTTTTTGTTAGTTGTGGGGCCTGAACTCTGGGCCTGGGCGCTGTCCCTCAGCTCTTCAGCCCAAGGCTAGTGCTCTAGCACTTGAGCCACAGTGCCACTCCCAGTTTTTTCTGTTTATGTGGTGCTGAAGAATCGAACCAAGGGCTTCATGCATGCAAGGCAAGCACTCTACCACTGAGCCACCTTCCCAGTCCCCATCAAAAGTCTTAAGTGCATCTTTCTGTTCTCTTAGATTGGTGTACGTGTCTGTTTTTATGTCACTATTGTGCTGTTTTGGTTACCACACTGCTCTGTTATATATTTTAAGGTCAGGTAGTTGATGCTTCTGGCTTTGTTCTTTTTGGCTCAGAATTTGTTTGCTTTTTTTTTTTTTTGTAGTCCATGTAAATATAAAGACAGTTTTTTTTCTATTTCTATAAAGAATATCATTGATATTTTGATAGAATTCTATTGGCCCTATTCAGGGACTATGTTGCCATTAAGAATTATATTTACAGCCAGGCACCGGTGGCTCACACCCGTAATCATAGCTACTCAGGAGGCTGAGATCTGAGGATTGAGGTTCAAAGCCAGCCTGGGCATCAAAGTCCGTGAGACTTTTATCTCCAATTAACCACTCATAAAACCGGAAGTAGCATTGTGGCTCAAGTGGTAGAAAAGAAAGAAAGAGAGAGAAAGAAAGAAAGGAAGGAAGGAAGAAAGAATTTATGCTCTAGGTGCTGGTGGCTCATGCCTATAATCCTAATATTCAGTAGATTGAGAACTGAGATCATGGTTTGAAGCTAGCCTAGGCAGAAAGGTCTGGGAGACTCCAGTTAACAAGCAAAAAGCTGGAAGTCAAGCTGTGGCTAAGGTTAGCCAATCTTAAGCAGGAAAGCTGGTATGTTAAGAGAGCCAGACTTGGAAGTGGTGCTGTGGCTCAAGTACTTGCTTTGAGTTGAAGAGTGCAGGGATAGCGCCCAATCCCAGAGTTCAAGCCCCACGACTGACAAAAAAAAAAAAGAAAGCCAGACTTAAGGGAGAGCACCCAGGCCCTGAGTTCAAGCCCCAGTATTGGCACATGAGTGTACATGTGTGTGCACGCACATACACAAAAAGTGATATTTACAAGCCAGGTACCTGTGGCTCACTGAGAATCCTAGCATTTGAGAAAACTGAAATCTGAGGATAGGGAACTAGGTTTAGAGCCAGCCCAGGCAAATCTGACACTCTTAATTTCCAATTAACTAGCAAAAAGGCCAGAACTAGAGATGTGGCTCAATTAGAGTACCTGCTATGAATGAAAAACCTGAGCAAGAGCATGAGGTTCTGAGTTCTGATCCTGGCATAAGCATGCACGCGCTCACGCATGCACCTGTGCGCTCACACATATACACACACACAGGTTTATTATAGGTGTCACACACCTATAATGCTAAGGAGGCTAAAGCAGTACAATATTCTTGCTACACAGAGACTGTATCCAAAAACTAAAAAAGGATCTCCTCTCAGGCCTATTTTTTTTTCTTCCTGGTTTGCTAAATTCTTTCATGCTGAATGAGGTTTTTTTGTTCGTTTGTTTTTTTTGCCAGTCTTGGGGCTTGAACTCAGTGCCTGGGCACTGTCCCTGAGCATCTTTTGCTCAAGGCTAGCATTCTACCACTTGAGCTACAGCATCCACTTCTGGCTTTTTCTGTGTATGTGGTACTGAGGAATCGAACCCAGGGCTTCATGCATGCTAGGCAAGCACTCTAATGCTAAGTCACATTCCCAGTCCTTGAATGATGTTTGTGTGTTTCTCTCTTCAGGGTTTTAGTTTGTTTTGTTTCCCTTAGTAGGAAAGACAGGATTTTTGAATGGAGTGGAACTAATAGAGGTTACCAATAGCTGACTAGCATCAAGGATTTCCTTGGTCTGGTACTTGATCAGGTACCATTCATTTTTTTTTTTAATTTTTTTTTTTTGGTCCCGTTGTGGGGCCTGAACTCTGGGCCTGAGCACTGTCCCTCAGCTCTTCAGCTCAAGGCTAGCACTCTACCACTTGAGCCACTGTGCCACTTCTGGCTTTTTTATTTTTGCTTATGTGGTGCTGAGGAATCGAACCCAGGGCCTCTGGCATGCAAGGCAAGTGCTCTACCACTGAGCCACCTTCCCAGCCCTGGTACCATTCATTTTAAACCACTTAGCCATCCTGAGGCTTCAGGCATGAAAGTCCGCTAGTCAGGGAGCTGAGTTAGGAAGATCGTTTGAGTTCAGAGCCAGCTTGGGCAATACAGTGAGACCCCATCTTAAAACAGAAAGAAAGGCTCAGATTTGCTGAATAAATCAACGAACCTCATATAAAAGATGAAAGCAATGTTGCCATGCTGGAGTTCATTCTGTCAGCTGCACTGTTTCCTTGGTTGTGGAAGCCAAGGCCAAGTTCAATGGGCTAAGGAGTGCAGGATGAGGAAGAAGAGACAAATGGCAAGGGTTGCAGAGACTGGAGATGAGGCAGATCATTTGGAGGAAGAAAAGCTCCTTAGCTGTCCTTTAGGACGACAGTATGCTACACATTTACTCATTGATTGGATTTACTCATTGATTGGATTTACTCATTGATTTGGCAAACCTTTATTCTGCAGGCTCTGAGGATACAGCAGCTTCTCTAATGTGAGGATCTCCACCCCTTCCCCGACCTCAGTCCACACAAGCTACCGTTGCCTGTGCCGCAGGGGCTCAGCTTGGGATCTTGGAAAGGATGGGAGGAGGGCTAGGAAGGTGGCTCAGTGGTAGAGCACTTGCCTTGCAGGCATGAGGCCCTGTGTTCGATTCCTCAGCACCACATAAGCAAAAAGAAAAAAGCCGGAAGTGGCGCTGTGGCTCAAGTAGTAGAGCGCTAGCCTTGGGCTGAAGAGCTGAGGGACAGTGCCCAGGCCCAGAGTTCAGGCCCCACGACCGGACTCAAAAAAAACAAAACCGACCGGACTCAAAAAAAAAAAAGGATGGGAGGAATTTGGCTCCCAGATGGCTTCCCTGGTTGGCGGCAGTATCTGGGACACAGAACCGGTTTTAATGGCACTGGACAGTCTCCCTTCCTCAGGGAATTCAGGCAGCGGGCTGTCCACAGGTGCAAGACATGGCCTCTGTGGAAGATAAGCCCTTTGTTTTTTTTGGGGGAAAAATCTGGTTGGATCTCTCTTCCCTAAAGCCATGCCCTCCGCGCTTTTATGGGAGGGGTGCAGGGTGGAAATCCCCTGGGTGACATCACAGAAAAGTCCACAGTCCAGGGACAACACTTTGTGCTAAGGGCCAGGAAGAGAGAGGGAAAGGGAGAGGGAGGGGGGGAGGGAGAGGAGGGAAAGAGGAGAGAGGGGAGAGAGAGACTTGAAGCCCAGAAGAAGCAGGCTTCTGCTCTGGCGCACAGAAATCCTCTTGAACTTAAGTGAGGCTGTAGCTGGTCCTCCTACAGGCAAGGGAAGACACCAAGCAGAAAGATGGGATGAGACGTGGTCTCCGCCCCGCTACAGAACTCCACTGCAGTTTCAGAGATGGTTCTTACCTTCCAGCAAACTCCACCCCACCCCCAGCACTCTACCCAGTCCTATCAAGCAAGTCCATCCACTGGGCTTCATTGATGGCTCTGAGGCCATAATGAGCACAGAAAAGGCTGCTGCTTCTGTTGCTTACTGCCACACGTCCTGGGGGGGGGGGTGCATGCATACCAGTGCACACTGGGCTAGTCACATTGACCTAGCAGCACAGTCTCTAAGCACCTATTTGGCCCCAGGCTCTGTGCTGGGTGGCTCTTAAGATATAGAAGTAAAATACAGCTTGGGCCCTCAAGATCCCCACATTCTCCTGGAAAAAAAACCAGACAGTGAGCAGATCTCTGTGCAGTGGGATTGGAGCTGTGGTAAAGAAGGGGCAAGGTCAGAGCTCCCAGCAATTGTGGGAAGAAAAGCACCAGTCCCCCGGGGAAGAAGATGGTGGCTTTCACTGACACGGTGACAAGGGAGAAGCTGATGGGGGTTGGGGGAAGATGAGGTTGGTTTAGGATTCCTGGAGACTGCCTGATACACTTAGGGGATGGCAAGGGCAGATGTCCAGGTGAGAGATGGATGTGGATGTGGGCCAGGAAGGCAGGCTGAGGTGGAGGGCAGCTTTATAACGCACCAAATGTGAGGCGCTATAGCGAGGTGCACTCTTTAGGCAGATTGGGCACCCAGGATAATATAGGAGTGAAAGAACGGGATGAGAGGGGGAGCCCTCACATATCCCTATCCACCAGGGTATCTGAGAACAAAGTCTGAGATGGGGAAATAAAGAGCAGAAAACTTTTTTCCCTTCCTGTCTTGGGGCTTGAACTCTGGGCCTGGGCACTGTCCCTCATCTCTTCAGCTCAAGGCTAGCGCTTTACTATACGACTTGAGCCACAGCGCCACTTCTGGTTTTCTGTTGGTTTATTTGGTAAGACTCTCATGGACTTTTCCTGCTGGGACTTGCTTTGAACTGTGTCCTCAGGATTGTAGGCATGAGCCACTGGCACCCGGCTCAGAAAGCATTTTTAAAAACCCAAAGCAAATTGTGTCATTTTGCTCAAGCAAAGGCAGAATATTAGCTGGGCACTGGTGGCTCATGCCTGTAATCCTAGCTACTCACGAGTTTTGAGACCTGAGGATTGAGGTTCAAAGCCAGCCTGGGCAGAAAAGTCCCTGTGAGACTTTTACTTCTAATTAACCACTCAAATATGGGAAGTGATGCTGTGGCTCAAAGTGGTAGGGTGCTAGCCTTGAGCAAAAGAGTTCAGGAACAGTGTCCAGACCCTGAGTTCAAGCCCCACAACTGACCAAAAACAAAAGGGCAGAACATTCAGCTTTGGTCATCCAAGTGTATCTGCAGGCTGGCATTCGTGAGTTCTCCAAGCTTGTAGCTCTTCTTGTGTGTACCCATCTATGCAGGCTGCCCACCTTCGAATGCTTAGCTGGAGGGAGGTGTCCGGGCGTGGCACCTTGGGAGTGGGGCCAACCATGAGGATGCACAGGCCAGTGATGATCATGCAGGTAGGCACGGCACCGATGAGGACCTTGAGGGTGACCACCACCTCCTCTGCCTGCTTGCAGGCACCCACTGTGTACCCTGCAAACCTAGAGACCCCATCCCACCCAAGCCGGTCAGGCCTGCTGAGCCTGATTCCTTGGATGCAGGACTCACAGAGACCCCACCCCACCCCCATCCCGGCATTCCTGAAACTTGGCTTCATTTTCTGGCCAGATGACCCTAATTATGGGGGAGGGGTCTCTCAAGGCCCTCCCCCCTCCAAATGGGTGTAGCCCCCATGAAAGATCCCTCACTTGTGTGGGAGTTTCCTCACAGGAAAACTCAGGAAGGAAATCTCCCTATGTTCCACAGAGCCTGCACCCCGACTCATGGGTAACCCGTAACTAAGTAGTCTATGTGGGCTTTGCCCTCATCTTCCCACACCCCTGGTCTTTTTTGCCTGTGGTCTATTCCAACCCTGGGACTGACTCCAGACTGAGGGTGGAGATGCCCAGGGCGAATGCGCCTGAAAGCTTGGTGAAGAAGACATAGGATGAGTAGAAGATGGTCTCCAGGCCTGGGCCATGCTGGTGCTTCAGCTGGAAATCATCCACCACATCCGGCAGCATGGACCTGCGGACAGGTACATGGAGTGAGCTTTCACAATCCGCTAGAGAGCCAGCAGCCTGTCAGCTCTCTGGGGACACAGACCAAGTTGGAGTCTTCTGCACTCAGAACTGACCCACCACCAGTCAGCGGTATGTGTCCTCTTATTCCCCACCATTCCTGCCCTTAGGGAGGACTACAGAGATTGAGCTTGGGAGCCCATCTCCACGAGTTGGGTAAAGGGAGCTGAGACACAGCGATTGCTGTGAAGGAATGAGATAACCTTTATGGAAGCTCCCTCCCATTTCCCTTCACCCAGCCTACCAGGGTAGCAGCAAGGACAGAGAAATGCTCATGCCAGAGAAGATGGCCACAACATATGCCACAGGTGCTGTGGGCACCGTTGCCAGCAGGATTGCAAAAGGCACCATCACCTGGGGAGAGAGACCCACAAGATAGATGGTCTCAATTCTTTGGCCTTTCATTCACCTGCTCACCCCCTCTTTGTTATTGACAAGCCCTGTGCCAGGGCAGCAGAAGGGTCTCCAGGCGCCCCCCTCCCCCCAGGCCTGGCTTCCTGCCTCACTCACACAGATCCCTAAGGCTGAAGTCTTCTTCCCAAATCGCTGCAGGACCCACTCCCACATCGGGGTGCTCACCATAGCTGCCACCTGCGAGCAGACGGCGTCATCACCCAGGGCCCTGAAGCTGACACTCTCTCCCAGGACCTCAGAGCCGACCTTGTGCTTGCTCCTGGTTTGACCAGTAGCTATGAAACTTTGGCCCTGCCCCCACTTCCACCCTCTGCTGGCATGAGACCAGAAGATTGACCACACATGTCCTTCATTCAAGTCCCCGAGGTACCACCGCCCAGGTCCCCTCACCAGGATGGTTATCACCAGGCTCTGGACATGGTCGTGTAGCCGGGAGGCATGCATGCAGAACAGGACCAGGTAGTTCTGTTCCACCTGAGGGATGGACAGGAAGTGGGCGTGGGCAGGAAACAGTGGAATTTCAGAAGTCCAGGGCAAGGACAGGGGCTCCAATCTGCCTTCTTCTTGGGGACCTTGAACTCAGAATGCTGCCAGTAACGTGGTTACTCTATAGAAGACTCATCCCCAGGCACCATTCCTAGTCCTTACCCAGCCAAGATCAGATGGACCTGGCTCGACTTCAGACAACACTTGAGGAAACCACCACTGGTGAGCCTCTTATAGCACGAGCCCCACCCCGCTCTTTCCTGCCAGGCACTTGTGCCTCTGATCCATGTGCCCTTCTATCACATGAGCCTCAGTAGTGCGATGGCTCACACACAACTGTGAACCTCTGCAGGATCAGCATAGCCAGAGCCAATCAAGTGGTGATCACCCAGCTGGAGATACCTGAACGGCAGCTGAGATGAACAAGAAGGAGAACACTAGAATCAGGTAGGGTGGGTGCCGAGCAGTGAGGCCCAGCCCAGCCAGGAAGCTCACGCCGTGGCCTGAGGCTGCGGTAGAGGGGTCTGCAACAAAGGAAGGGATGACTTAGCTTGAAGAAAGTTCAAGAGGAGCCCTGTCCAGCTTCTGCCTCCCAACCCTTCAATGTACCGCCATACCTGGCTTTTCCTTCACACCAAGGCCCAGCAAAGTACCACAGACGGGGTAAGTCACTGCAACCACTGCAGCTGCAATGGTGTAGAGACGAGTCTGCAGAACAGGGCAGAACTGGACTGTGAGTAATGTCTCCGACCCATAAAGGCAAGGCAAAAGTACCCCCAATGGGAACCAAGGGAGCCTCAGCCAAAACCTAAGGATACCTGTATCTCCTACCCAGAAAGGAAGCATGGAAGGGTCAGAGTGCTCGCTAGTCTGACTTAGCAAACAACCACTGCAGTGGGATGCATGATGACCCAGATGAATCCAGAAAACAAAAAATGGCTCAGGGAAAATACAGAGGTAATATAAAGACATTTGAAAACCTGCCAGGGGCTGGGCAGTAATCCTAGCTACTGGAGAGGCAGAAGCACGAGAATGAAGAGTTGGAGGGTAGCTGGGATACATGGTGAGACTGTCTCAAATGAAAAGAAAGAAATAAAGAAAAAAAAAAGGCCAGGGACTGGTGGCTCACACTTACAATTCTAGCTACTCAGAAGGCTGAGATCTGAGGATCACAGTTCAAAGCCAGCCTGGGCAGGAAAGTCTGTGAGACTCTTATCTCCAATAAACCACCAGAAAAGCAGAAGTGGCGCTGTGGCTCAAGTGGTAGAGTGCTTGCCTTGAACTGAAGAGCTCAGGGACAGTGCCCAGGCCCAGAGTTCAAGCCCCACGACCCACAAAAAGAAAAAAAAAGAGAAATTCAAGCGGTGGGTTATATTGGTACAGGAAAGAGACGGGGCGCGCAGGGCTCTGGCGTCCCCTTCCTGCCCTGCCTAGTGTCATGCCCCACGCATCCCTTACCTGGGGTGGGCCTCCTCCCCCGGACACGGCCTGCCCACCTGTTGGCTTATGTTATGTCAAGAAGGAACCAGAGGAGGAAGGTTTAACAGAGGATGGGCCTGGACTTGGGGCTCATAAACTCAGCTAGAGAAGCAGAGAGGAAGAGATGGGGGGCAGGAGAAAGGCCCCCTGGGGGAAGGAGGCAACCCTGTGGAGCAGGTCCTGGTCACCTCAGGTACTTACTGTGTCTGGGGACACAGTCACAGGCCGGGAGACCACAGTGTCCTCACATTGCTGGGACTTGTTGGCACCAGACACGATTAATCCGTGGACAGTGGCTCCAACCAGCGTCCCTATCATCTCCATGGTCATCCCTAGGGGCAGCATGCACAAGGTGACAGAGCCAGCTGCGCCTATCACAAGGGCAGCACCCCCCCACCCTGACCCCCCAGCGTCTCACTCACGGTATGTGGTGGCAGAGTCCCGCTCTCTGGGGCTGGGGGTGAGGATCATAGTGAGGGCTGTGTAGGGTACCTGGAAGAACTGGGGTGGCCCGGCCAAGCTTACGATGGCCCCCATCACCAAGATCATTGAGAGCAGGGCCCCCGCCCTGCCACGAGAAGGCTCCCCTGTTCCATTCCATCACACAGGTGCAAGATTGCTACACTGTTCAGAGTTACAGGTTAAAAGGCTAGAGCGGGCATCTGGCCCTGAGTAGGCCTAGTGATGCTAAAGCCACAGGCGCTGGTGGGCAGGTGAAGACAGTGGGTGGATCTTATCGCTCAAGTAGGGGCGACAGTGGAGCTTATCAGAACCAGGCTCAGTAAAGGAGGCCCCTGCTTACCGTAGATAGGGCCTGGAATAAGCAGTAGAAGGAGGTATACCAGAGGCCACGCAGGCTGATGAAGGGGGGCAGGAACCACAGGAAGAAGTAGGCCAGGGCGATGAAGGGCATGCAGCCCATTACCCTGCAGAAGCCCAGTTGTACAGAGCTTGCAGCACCAGGACAAAGTGCAAAGAACCAGCGAGGAGCCAGCTCATCCTCTGTCCTTTGGAAAGCTCGGGGCTGTGGCTTTCAGGGTGGGAGCCATGGAGATGGGGGAAAATGAGGGTAGTGGGAAAAGGGATAAAGGGATTCCTCACTGGCACTTGGGTGGTACCATTCCCTGTATTCAAGACACTGGGGGACTCAGAGTGTAATTCAGTGGTATAGAGTTTGGTCAAGCCCTGATTTCAATATGCCAGCAGGTAGGAGGAAGGTAGAAGACACCAGAACACAGCCTGTACCTTCTCTAAAGACCTTCTATAGGCTCCAGCCCAGCCTGATCACACTGAGCCCCCGGCCTCTGTGAGGAGAGTCTCTGAACTACAACATGATTCCCAGTCTAACCCAGTGCAGCTACTACACTGTCCACTCCTGACCCCTAGCACTCACAGGTGTCCACTAGGAACTGTGGACAAGCTGTGACAAGCAGGGACAAGATCAGGGTGGGGAATACCAGCATCTTAAGGACCAAGTGGCTGCTCACCAGGGCATGAGTCGTCCAGACCCTGTCCTCCTGCTTCTGTTGATTAAGAAGCCAGCCACAGGGTCGGCCACTGCCCCAGACACCTTCCCTGCGAACAGGACAAGTGATGCTTGTGCAGCAGGGATCTGAAACACACAGGGAGGGGAACTATAGCCAGGACTCTGAAGAGTCAGGTGATTCAGATCGGGGAACCCATGTGGGGCTAGAGACATGGTAGGAAGGGCTGCCGGCCTCCTGCAGGACACTAACCCTGGAGGCTCTGAAGGGCATCTGCAGAGAAGAAAGGGGCTGGAGGAGGGAGCTAACAGCTCCATGCTGCACTTTGCCATAACTAATCTATCCAGTCACTTGTAGAGAAAATCCAGGAGGCCCTATTTGAAGTTGACTTCTTGCTTCACAATAAAAATAACCAATTGGGCGGGGCACGGATGGCTCATATTGTAATCCTAGCTACTCAGGAGGCTGAGATCTGAGGATTGTGGTTTGAAGCCAGCCCAGGCAAGAAAGTCCATGAGAAAAAAAAAAAGCTGGAAGTGGAGCTGTGGCTCAAGTGGTAGAGTGTTAGCCTTAAGCAAGAAAGCTCAGGGAGAGAACTCAGGTCCTGAATTCAAGCCATAGGACTGGCACGCACGTGTGTGTGTGTGTGTGTGTGTGTGTGTGTGTGTGTGTGTGTACACACACACACAGTGTCCAATTGGTTTTTCTGGCTGTATACATGAAAAACATTCAAGTAGTACAGAAAAACTGCCTCAGGCAACTGGTAGAAGCATTCTGATAATCCTCTTTTCATGCATTTATGTGCATTTGACATTTATACTTTTATATAAATGGGATCAGATCAGTATCATTTTAAAAAAAAGGTCATTTATTTGGGTTTTAGCTGTGTCTCAAGTAGTAGAGTGCAATGCCTAGCAAGTGCAAAACCCTGAGTTCAAAACCATAGTACTGCCAAAAAAAGGGAAAAAAAGAATGCACTAAACAATTTCATTCTTGTCCAGTGCTGGTGGCTAATGCCTATAATCCTAGTGACTAAAGAGGCTAAAATCTGAGGATTGTGGTTTGAAGCCAGCTAGGCAGGAAAGTCTGTGAAACTCATCTCCAATTAACTACCAAAAAAGCTAGAAGTGAGGCGGTAGCTCCGTAGTAGTGAGCTAACCTTAAACACAAAAGCTCAGGGACAATGCCTAGACTCTGAGTTCAAGCCTCAGGACCAACGTGCGCGCGCGTGCGCGCACACACACACACACACACACACACACACTTCATTCTTTCTTACTTTCCATCTTCCCCCATTCCATCTAATGACCAACATTAACAACCTAGCTTATGCCCTTCTGTACTTTCATATTTTAATGATATATAGACACATACACACATGCACACATGCATGCCCACATGCATGTGCATGTATACACACACACATTGAACATGTCTTTGTTTTACTAAAATGGGATCACTTTTCTTTTTTTTGTCGGTTGTAGGGCTTGAACTCTGAGCCTGGGTGCTGTCCCTGAGCTCTTCAGTTCAAGGCTAGCGCTCTACCACTTGGGCCACAGCGCCACTTCTGGCTTTTTCTGCTTATGTGGTGCTGAGGAACCCAGGGCCTCATGCATGCGAGGCAAATGCTCTACCACTAAGCCACCTTCCCAGCCTTCTCACTAGCTTTTCTTTTGACAGAACATCATGGAAATTCTTCTAAGTTAATTGGTCTAGATCATTCTTTTTTTTTTTCTACCAGTCCTGGGGCTTGAACTCAGGACCTGGGCACTGTCCCTGAGCTGCTTTTGCTTAAGGCTAGCACTCTACCACCTGAGCCACAGCACCACTTCTGGCTTTTTCTGTTTATGTGGTACTGAGGAATCAAACCCAGGGTTTCACGCATGCTAGGCAAGCACTCTACCACTAAGTCACACTCCCAGCCCTAGATCATTCTTTTGAATGACTGCACCATGAGTGTTTACACTTTCTCATTTCCCACTGCAATAAGCATCCATAAGGAGATTGCCTTCCATTGTGGTTTTGTTCTTGTTATTAGGCCTGACTCAAGGGCATCTATTTAGGATGTTGGCAGTGGAACTGTAGGTGAGAGAGGAAAGACCCTACACCAAAGAAGATGTGAGCCGGGGGCTCTGGGCTGCTGCCCATACTCACCTGTGCCACATCAAGCAGGAATGGCTGCAGGTAGAAGGCTGAAGCACCGGAAGCCACCTGGTTGGGGACTCCACCAATCCCATAGCACACCTTTGTACAGAATGAGAGGCGACCAGCTCTGCTGTCCTGTGGGGAGACAGAACAACTAGCTTCTAACTCCACAGACTCAAAACACACCTCATGGTTTCTGTAAGCACCTGAGGTCGCTCTGATCTCCTAAGGACTTGTCTAGCAACCTTGAGCCCCTAGGAGGGAAGATACTACCAAGGGGAATGAGAATTAAAAAAAAAGATTATACATCTCTAAACCATGACCTCTAACCTTTTCTAGGGAGAAGTTCTTCCAAACGTTTATTTCCCTCCATGCCTCCTGTTGCAGCCTGCATTATGTACTGAGTGCAATCAAAGTGAACAGTGGGTCAAAAGACCTAGGCTTGGGTTCTTTCTTTGCTATCTACTGTCTATGTAACCTGTGTGTGTGTGTACACATGCGCACCAGTGCTGGGACTTGAAATCAAGACCTGTCTGTTAGCTTTTACACTCTACTAGTTGAGCTCTACTTCTAGCTTTATGGCAGTCCTGGTTGGCTTTGAATCACAATCCTTAGATCTCAGCCACCTGAGTAGCTAGGATTACCCAGGAGCTCCCAGCAACTAGGCTCCTGGGTAACCTTGAATAACTCATTATCTTTGCAATTCTTGTTTTCCTCTTCTGTCAACTGCAGTATCACTGCTAACCTCACAAAGTTGTGATGAGGAAACAAGGCAGTGGCCCTGAGAATTGAGTATTAAATGTTCCTGACTTTTGCAAACGAGCTGTTGAATCATTGATAGCCTGAATCAGCGATGGTGAGAGCACACAGAAGTCAGCCAACATTATCAAGCAGAACTTTTTTCCTTTCTCTTCCTGGAAAGACTGTTTATCAGTCTACTACTGACACAAGTAATGTTTATAAGCCTGAAGTGTACATCTATCATAGGCCCTAAGCCATGCAGTGAACTCTGGGGTATTGATTACTTTCTAACAGCTTGACAAGCATGTGGGCTTAGCCTGGGGCATGGTGAGTGTAGCTCCTTGCAGCCTACCCCATGGCCCAAACCAACTTTTAACCAGTTTGTCTCCATTGTCCATCTGCCTCAGGGCTCAAATCCCAGGCTCATCTTTGATTTATCTTTTCAATTCCTATCTCTTTTTTTTTTTTTGGAGTAGATACTAGGAATTGAACTCAGGGCCTTGCATTATTGCTTGGCTTTTTCACTCAAGGTTGGCATTGTACCATTTGAACCACACTTCCACCTCTGACAGTTTGCTGTATAATCAATCTCTAATTAATTAATTGGAGGTAAGAATCTCTTGGATTTGCCTGTGTAGGCTGGCTTTGGACCTTCGTCCTCAGATGTCAACCTTCTGATTAGCTGGGAGGCATAAGCCACCAGTACCTGACTCCAACTCCCATTGGGTTTATCAGTGACAGTCTCCTAAAGCTTCTTTGCTTCTGCTTTTGTTCCCTAGGTTCAACTTTCTACCCATCAGCCAGTGGTGCTTTAATAATGTAAATTAGATCAAGTCAGTTCTCTGCTTAAAGCCCCCTATTACAGTTAAAATGAAACTCTAAATTCCAAGACCTTGCTATGCCTACTGGAGCTGACCCAGTCTCCGCTTTCTTACCTGGTACATTCAAATAGCTCTCCTGGGAGCTTTCATCACCATCATTCGAAGTGATCAACTGTAGTTGTTGTCTTTACTTCTCATTTCTTTGGCTTTGAAGGCTCTTTGTGTGTGTGTGTGTGTGTGTGTGTGTTGTGTGTTGTGTGTTGTGTGTACTGAGGCTTAAATTCAAGGCTGGGGTATTGTTCCTTAGTTTTTTCACTCAAGTCTTTAACTCTATCACTTGAGCAACACCTCCATTTTTAGCTTTTTGCTGGTTAATTGGAGATAAGAGTTTCATGAACTCTCCTGCCTGGGATGGCTTTGAACCTTGATCGTCAGCTTGATCTTCTAAGTAGCTAGGATTGCAGGAATGAGTCACTGGCACCTGGCTTCTGTGTCTTCAAAAAGTTGACTCCTGTCATTCAGGTATGAGTTTAAATGCTAAGTCTTCAGAAGCGTTCCCTGGTTATAAAGTCTCTCAGCTCTACTTCCTGTCTGGTACATTCTCATTCTCATTCCTACCTCTCCTTACCAGGATGTAAGCTCTCTGAGGCTATCAACTAACTTTCATTTGTCATGATGCCTCCAGTCCCTAGAACAATGCTTGGCATATAGTATGCTCCATGAGGATGCTATGAAGTGATATTTCAAAAGATTCTAGGAGTTGGACACTAGTGGGTCATACCTAGCTACTCAGGAGGCTGAGATCTGAGGATCACAGTTCAAAGCCAGCCCCTGCAGGAAAGTCTGTGAGACTCTTTTTTTGGGGGGGGGGTCCAGTCGTGGGGCCTGAACTCTGGGCGCTCTACCACTTGAGCTGCAGCGCCACTTCTGGCTTTTTTTCTTTTTGCTTATGTGGTGCTGAGGAATTGAACCCAGGGCCTCATGCATGCAAGACAAGCACTCTACCACTGAGCCACCTTCCCAGCCCATAGAGACTCTTATCTCCTATAAATTACTTAGAAAAAAAACTGGAAGTGGCATTGTAGCTCAAGTGGTAGAGTGCTAGTCTTGAGAGAAAAGGCTCAGGGACAGCGCCCAGACCCTGAGTTCAAGCTACACTCCGCCCTCACACACCAATGCTCACGAAAGATGCTGGGAATTCTTCTTTCTCATCTTTAGTTTGAGGGTGGAATTGAATGTGGGGTTTTCCTGCCCAGTTTAGTATCTTATAGATACCACAGGCAGGGTCTTTATGAAGGCAAGGTCTTTCCAGATAAGGTTTATCACACCCTTTACATACTCTTCCTACCCACAGGAGAAAACCACACTCAATGCAGGATGTGTTCTTTTCTGACATTTGTGTATTATTTCAGCTTCCAGGAAAGCTTGATAGGCAGAATCCAGCATGACAGCCCCACTCAAATAATGGGTCTCTTGTTTCCCCCTAAATGGGCCTCCTAGGTTAGACAGAGCATAGAAAGCCTAAAGAAATTGCAGCTGGAACAAGGGATAGAACATATAGTTGTGGAGTCTCCAAAAGGACAATGTTACCTACATAAATCAACAGTCCTTCCCAGTCAGTCTTATAGTCAGACAAACTAGCAAGGTGACCCCTTTGCTGAGCTTGGGTTTCCTCACTTGTAATAAGGCACTTCATAGAGCTGTTAGGATTAAATGCTGACACATTATTCTGAACAATATTCTTTTTCTCTCGCCATTCATTTCACCCTAAAATTCAAAATTTCTCTGGAAATGAGAGTTCCCAGAGGCCCACCCCAACCTCTCTCTGCTCCTCTGCCCCACCCCTTACCATACCCCAGGTCTGCTTGTAAAGAGATAAAGTCTCAAGCTGTTGCCAGAACTTTTGACCTTCAGGGGTCTTCCTATCTAGCCTCCTGGGTAGTTGGAACTACAGGAAGGTGCCATGGCACCCAGCTCTCTCACTTTCTTTGTAGGAGGCCAAAATCCTTTTATAGATCTTGACAGTAAACAGTCAAATGAAGAGGGACTGGGGTGATGGTCAGCTGACACTACAGAATGCCTTGTCTACTGGGGTGAGGTAGATGTTAAATTAAGGTTAACAACCCAGAGCCCCCCAGCACAGCCAAGGAGCCAACATGAGCCTCAGGCCCAGGAGCCCTTCTGGGTTCTCACCTGTCTCTTTCCTGGCCTCTGGAGCCAAGTGCCAGGGAAGGAGGCTAGGGCTAAGCACAAGAGCTGCCTGGAGCCTGGGAAAGCCGAATACACCTGTCTGTACTCTGTCTGCTAGGGCAAAGCCCTCGGGGAGGGCCTGAGACAAGAGCTCTAGACTGGGGGTCAGGATGCTCGAGACCCCCCTTGACCTCGCCTGAAGTTGAGTGCATTTGTCAAATTCCTTCATTTGGCTGGGTTGGGCTTCCTGCGCTTTTCTCTTGGGGCATCCCCATATCCTTTTTTTTGGGGGGGGTCCAGTCGTGGGGCCTGAACTCTGGGCCTGGGTGCTGTCCCTCAGCTCTTCAGCTCAAGGTTAGCACTCTACCACTTGAGCCACAGCACCACTTCTGCTTTTTTCTTTTTGCTTACGTGGTGCTGAGGAATCGAACCCAGGGCCTCATGCATGCAAGGCAAGCGCTCTACCACTGAGCCACCTTCCCAGCTCTGCATTTTCAATTTTTTAAAGTTATGCACATTGTTACAGGTAAATTTCCCTTTATGTCATAATAATATAGTGGCAATAACAAGGAAAGCAATCATAATATTTCTTCTTGTAAGATGCTTATTGAAACTTTCATATTTGTTCTAAGTATTTATTTTAATCTTCATTACTGCTGTGATTTAAGAATTTCATGGGTGGTGGGAGGGGGGGAGTATGGGAAGGGATGGGAAGGGGAAACAAAGAGGAGGCAACAATGCTTGATAAGAAATGTACTGGTTATCTTGCCCATGTAATTGTAACTCCTCTGTGTGGTATTCTCACAATAAAAAAAAATTTTTTTTAAAGAATTTCATTACCCCCACTTTATTAGTGAGCAAATTAAAGCTTTTAGAATTTAATTTATTTTCCAAACTTACACAACTAAGTCTAGGTTTCTGGACACAAAGTCTGTAGTAGTCATTTTTTTTTATCCATACCTTTAGTTTACTACACATGTCCTGAAACAGTCTATGGAAATGTCACTAAAGAAAACATCATAGGAAGTGTTGCTGTGGCTCAAGCGGTAGAGTGCTGGCCTTGAGCTGAAGAGCACAGGGACAGCGCCTAAGCCCAGAGTTCAAGCCCCACGACTGACAAAAAAAGAAAAAAGAAAAGAAAACATCATAGTTCTTGCAGCTACTCTTTACACAGTTTCATCTCAGACAACATATTAATGCAACAAATCGTTAAAATTCAGTTTTTCAATAGTATACGTTTCTTGCAATTGTTCCTTTTAATGATTATTCTTAGTTTACATTTGTGTTAGCAATTCTGAGCTAATTCATTAACATTTCTGTCTCAAATTTTATACCCCTACAAATCTCTGAAGGTATTGATGCATGCTTGTGAAAAGAATGCATGCTATAACTCAAAGGTAACAACAAAAATGCAAATTCAATAGATACAAGCAGCAAAACACCAACAACCTGAAGGTATAGTTGCTGTGATAAATTGTCCCCAGATACTAGGTAAGTATCTGCCAAGACACAAAGGCCACGGACCACTAACTGGTTCCAAGTTTGAGGCACAGGTGTGCTTTGAAGAATGCACAGTAGGAGAGTAAACGGATTTCTGTAAGGATCATGATAACTAATTTCAATATCATAATACATTTCATCTCCCCTCTTCTGGGACCCCTTTCCCTCCCCTCCCCACCTCCCCAGGACTCACTGATCCTGGCTCTTCGCGGCGCTGCGTCTCCACAGGTGGGACGGTGGTGGGTTCTGGGGATGTGGATGCAGCCATGGCGTGCAGCAACTAGGCTCTATCTGCAGCGGTGGCCCAGCCGGGGCCTCCAAGGCACCCGGGGAAGGGGGTGTGTCCCTGGGAAGGGGGCGTGTCTCCAAGGCCACACCCCTGCTCCAGCAGCTCGCGGGACACTACCGGGGAGAGGGTGGTTTCGGTCGTCCGGGGGGCAGCTGGCCCAGGGCCGACCATGTTCGGGGGAGAACAGCAAGTGCCAGCGATGTGACCCGGGTGGAGCCCTGCAGCGACATTCCAGGGCTGAGAACCGGGAAAAAAACCGAAGCAACCGAATGCACTGGTTTGTATGTATGATCACCGGACACGCTTTTGAACTGCGGATCCAACAGCAGATTTCCCAAGCCCCGGTTTTCCACCTGTCACACAGGCCAGGGGCCCAAGCGCCGGGCAGTGGAAGCACGCACAGTGCCGGGGAATATATCCCACCCGGAAAGGGCCTTCACACGCAAGTATGGGCTGGCAAGGTGCTCAGGGGGTAGAGTGCTAGCCGAGCACGCAGGAAGCCCTGGGCTCCATCCCTCAGAACCACACACACAGAAAAGGCTGGAAGTGGCGCTGTGGCTCAAGTGGTAGAGTAAAAAGAAGCTCAGGGACAGTGCCCAGCTCCCTGATTTGTTAGGTCTTTACCTAACTCCAACGTCCAAGGAAGTTTGGGTTCTGATTAACTCACTTTTAGGGTAGACTCAGGTCTCAGTAATGCTGGGAGCAATTGCTTTTTCTCAGGCCACTCCCAGCTTTCTGAGGCAGAGAATGGCATTCCAATTCTCTTTATCAGACCTCAGGGCTCAGCATTCACAGATTCCCACAGGCTGGGAATGTGGCTTAGTGGTAGACTGCTTGCCTAGCATACATGAAGCCCTGGGTTGGTTTCCTCAGTACCAGATAAATAGAAAAAGCCAGAAGTGACACTATGGCTCAGGTGGTAGAGCGCCAGCCTTGAGCAAAAGAAGCTCAGAGACAGTGCCTAGGTCCTAAGATCAAGCCCAAGGATTGAAAAAAAAAAAAAAAAGCATTGTAGGCCTCATGGTAGGCTATAGCTTTAAACGCTTCAAAAACAATAGAAGCAAATCTTTGTGACATTAGGTTAGCCACAGTTGTTCTTGAAGACACCACATTATGTATGTATATTGTAAGGGTTGCTGAAAGGAAACTCCCACGTGCTTCAAGGAAAGACGGTTTATTGAGCAGGGCAGAGAGTAAACTTCCAGCCATACAAAATGGAGGTGTGTGGGGGCGGTCAAGCAAGATATTATATGGGGGAGGGCGTGAGAGGGAGTGTGGCCACAGGGGAAGCAGAGGTAACCTGACTCTGGGTGCCCTCCCACTGCACCGGGGCATGCCAGGATTGCACGTGGGTTACAGGTGCTGGGTGGGGACCAGGATGCAAGGGAGAGAACCAAGGGAAGGGGCCTAACGTGTGTGGTGTTGGTTGTGGGGCTTGAACTCTGGGCCTGGGTGCTGCCCCTCAACTCTTCAGCCCAAGGCTAGAGCTCTACCACTTGAGCCACAGCGCCATTTCTGATTTTCTGAGTGGTTTATTGAAGTCTTGTGGACTTTCCTGGCCAGGCTGGCTTTGAACCTCAAGCCTCAGATCTCAGCCTCCTGAGTAGCAAGGATTACAAAACCATTGACTCATACAACTCACTTTTTTGAGACAGGGTCTCATTATAGCCAAATTTGGTCTAGAAACTACTGTGAAGCCCATGCTGTCTCAAACAAATAAAAATTAAACGGCAAGGGTGACATTGTCCAAAAAGAAATGTACTCTTTACCTGACTTAGCTATAATTTTTCTGTATATCAGCTTTACAATACTTAAAAAAAAAAAGAAAAAGGAAAGGGCTGGGAACAAGGCTTAGTGGTAGAATGGTTGTCTAGCATGCATGAAGCCCTGGGTTTGATTCCTCAGTACCACATAAATGAAAAAAGCTGGAAGTGGCACTGTTGCTCAAGTGGCAGAGTGCTACTCTTGAGCACAGAGAGGCTCAGGACAATGCTCAGGCCCTGAGTTCAAGCCCCAGGACTGACAAAACAAACAACCCACCCAATAAACAACAACAAAAAACCAGCAAAGGTTTGTTTTGGCTGTCTTGGAAGTTTGGGTAGATGATCAGTTGGCATGTTGCTTTTGTGCTGGGGTAAGGTAGCACAGCATTGTGAAAGTGTGTGGTGGAAGCTGTACATCTCATGGCAGCAGAGAGCAAAAGGAGATTGCATCCCAGTATCTGCGTAAAGGACAATCCTCCAGTGATCTAACTTCTCCACCAGGCCTCAGTTCCTGAAGGTTCCACCTCCTAATAGCACCATGTGCTGGGGACTAAGCCTTCAACACATGGGTGTTGGAGGGTGCAAATCCCAACTATAGCACACACTAAATGTATCTGAAAGCATATGCACTAAATTTACTAGTGGTCCCTTTTGAATGACGGAATAACAGATGACTTAAAGATTCCTTTTGAATATTCACCTGTGCTAAAGAATACATTTAAAACAAATGACAAGCCGGGTGCCGGTGGCTCACGCCTGTAATCCTAGCTACTCAGGAGGCTGAGATCTGAGAATTGCAGTTCAAAGCCAGCCCGGGCAGGAAAGACCATGAGACTCCTATCTCCAATAAACCACTAGAAAACCGGAAGTGGCGCTGTAGCTCAAGTGGTAGAGCGCTCGCCTTGAGCTGAAGAGCTGAGGGACAGCCCCAGGCCCAGAGTTCAAGCCCCATGACCGACAAAAGTAAAAAAATAAAAAATAAATAAAAAAAAATGACAAAGAGTCAAACACTAATCTATGGAATAAGCCATTTCTTTTATTTGAGGATTTGGTGTGACGAACAATTCTTTTACCTAATACTTTAGAAGAGAATGAGCAAAGGAGGAAATCCCACTAACAAGCTGTCATGACAGTTTATCTCAGGACATAAAGGATGGATGGATGAATGAAAGGATGATTGACTGATTTTGATGGTACCGGGGTTTGAGATCAAGGTCATGCTTGTTAGGCAGGTACTCTAGCATGTGAGCCATGCTCCTAGCTCTGTTTTAGGTTTTTGAGTCAACATTTTAGCTCAGGCTGTCCTTGAATTTATGATGTTCTGGACTTTTAAGTGCTGAGATTATAGGCATGTGCCACCATGCTCAGCATAAAGGATGACTAAAAAAATAAACAGTGTTAGGTGCCTGGGGCTCATGCTTGTAATCCTAATCCTAGCTACTCTGATCTGAGGATCATAGTTCAAAGCTGCCCTAGACAGAAAAATCTGTGAGACTCTGATCTCCAATTAACCAGCAAAGTGTAGGCAATGGAGGTGTGGCTCAAGTAGTAGAGCACTAGGTTTGAGTGAAAAAAGCTAAGGGGCAGTGCCCAGACCTTGAGCTCAAGCTCCAGGATCAGCACAAAAACAAAACAAAATTAGAAATGTATCCATATGCAATTATTTTATAACAAGTATAAGTTATTTCACAGATCCTTTAACAAACAGTATTTCATCCTTGAGAAAACGTTCTTTAACCATTAACAAACCGTATTGCATTCAAAATACTTTAAGGCACTGAAATAAATGCATACATACCTTATTACCAATAGACTGAACTATCATGGAAAACATACTGGAAAATATGATTTTAAGCTTCAGCAATACATAGTAATTTAACCAGTAAATCCACATTTATAAAATTAGGATGTATTTCTAATAGATTCAACCTAGTTATTTTCAAGAAACTGATAACAGTTTTGAAACAACTGCGTAGGTAAAATCATAGCCACATCTAGGGTGTTTGCCTTTTTTCAAGTTTTCATTCCCTTGGCAATTTACTTTTTCCAAAGTCAGCTTGCATGAACTATTCTATACTTTTAATTAACAACTGTACAACTTAAAACTTTCAAATAAAAACCTTTATCAGATAATTATCCTCTTAGAAAGCCTTTGAGAATATTATTCACATTAATGAAAATTTCCAGTTAAAAAAATGAAGGTTATTGCTGATGACAGTGTCTCTCTCTCTCTAGGAAGCCTTCACTGGAGTGCATTCTAAATGTACACACATGAAATGTACAGCCACCGGGTGCTGGTGGCTCATACCTGGAATCCTAGCTACTCAGGAGGTTGGGATCTGAGGACTGTGGTTCAAAGCCAGCTCAAGCAGGAAAGGCTGTGAGACTCTTATCTCCAATTAACTACCAGAAAACCAGAAGCGGCACTGTGGCTCAAGTGGTAGAGTGCTTGCCTTGAGCTGAAGAGCTGAGGGACAGCACCCAGGCCCAGAGTTCAACCCCCAGGACCAACCAAAAAAGAAAGAAAAAAGGAAAGAAAGAAAGAGAAAGAAATGTATGAAAAGGCCAGTTGCTGTTGGCTCATGCCTATATACTAATCCTAACTACTCAGGAGGCTGAGATTTGAGGATCACAGTTTGAAGCCAGCCTGGGCAGAAAAGTCCGTGAGACTTTTATCTACAATTAACCACTCAAAAACCAAGGACTGGGAAAGTGGCTCATTGGTAGAGTGCTTGTCTCGTATGCACAAGGCCTGGGTTTGATTCCTCAGCAGCACATAAACAGAAAAGGCCGGAAGTGGTGCTGTAGCTCAAGTGGTAGAATACTGGCCTTGAGCAAAAACAGATCAGGGACAGCGCCCAGGTCCTGAGTTCAAGCCCCACAACTGGGGAAAAAAATGGACAGTGTATTCTGGTTAATTCATGATAAACTGGAAAATCCATAAAGGAGGCTTTTCTGAAGGTATGTAAGAAACGTTCATAAGAAAGTCCCTTGTAGAAAATAAACATGAAGTCATATAATTATACAAATTAAAATGATCATCAGCCTGTCCATTTCCTCACAGACTCAATGTATTAATAACTACCAGAAGTTATTATTATTTTTCGGGGGGTCCGGTCGTGGGGCCTGAGCGCTGTCCCTCAGCAGTTCAGCTCAAGGCTAGTGCTCTACCACTTGAGCCACAGCGCCACTTCCAGCTTCTTTTTGCTTATGTGGTGCTGAGGAATCGAACCCAGGACCTCATGAATGCAAGGCAAGTGCTCTACCGCTGAACCACCTTCCCAGCCCCCAGAAGTTATTTTCTATATCTGAAAGATGAATTTAAAAAATTTTGGCTAAGCTGGGCACTGGTGACTCATGCCTATAATCCTAGCTACTCAGGAGGCTGAGATCTGAGGATCACAGTTCAAAGCCAGCCTGGGCAGGAAAAGTTTGTGAGACTCTTATCTCCAATAAACCACCAGAAAACCAGAAGTGGCACTGTGACTCCGTGGTAGAGCTCTAACCTTGAGCTGAAGAGCTGATGGACTGCGCCCAGGCCCAGAGTTCAAGCCCACAACCAAACCCCCGCCGCCCCCCAAAAAAGGTGGTGCTGGTGGCTCATGCCTGTAATCCAGCTACTCAGGAAGCTTAGACCTGAAGATTGCGATTCAAAGCCAGTCCAGGCAGGCTAGTCTGAGACTCTTATCTCCAATTAACCACCAGAAAATGAAGTGCCACTGTGACTTAAAGCGGTAGAGTACTAGCCTTGTCCAAAAGAGTTCAAGGAGAGTGCCTAGGCCCAGAGTTCAAGCCCCAACACCGACAAAAAAAAACAACAATAATGGCAATATTGGGGATTTGAACTTAGACGCTTGAGGACTGGAAGCATGGCTCAGGTGAGAATGCACCAGCCTGTGAGCAAAAGCATCAGACCCTGCATCAAGTCCCCGAGACAAATAACTCAGGACCTTCTTTACAGAAGTTCACTGATTTAACTAATCTTTTTCTTTGTTAACAATGTCATTTGTTTTATCAGGGAGGGTTCTGACAGCTTGTGTAAACATTATCGACAATAAATATCTCCTATTATATACCTGCTTATTTCCTAGGGTAAAGGACAAAAAGGACAAAGAAAGCTCTCCTCAGGCCTCTCTTCTTCCCAATTAAAAGATCTTTGCACTGTGGAAAGCTGGGAGCCAGGAGAAGTAGACTGCAGACAGGAGGGATAAGGCTGACACCTGGTCATGTGTACTTCCCTTTTGTTATTCCTGAGCCTTTAGCTAAAATCCTCATCCAAATGTTCAGCCCTGTCGAGTCTGTGCTTTGGAAAAGGCACGGGTTTATGTGTCATGGTTACTTTAGGGTAAAAGGGGAGTGCCTGTCAACTGTGGCTGGAGGATGAGGTCAAACTGAAGAGAGATAGTTAGTAGCCCTGCTTTAGTGGCTTAGTGCAGGCCTTCAGTACGTCTATCACAACCCTAAGACACAAATTAGATGATCTAAGACCTATCTCAGATACAATGAGAATTTTGGAGGCAGATGTTAGGAATAGGTGTTTAGAAAATTCCTTTCAGTTGTGAACCACATATTGCTTCTAATGGTTGGATCCTAGAGGACTATGGGTCTATGATGTCAAAAGTTTTTTTTTTTAAATCATAAATATTATGTACTCTTTCCTCCAATTTTCTCATAAATGTGGTATCTTCCATTGCAATAGTGAGCTTAGAAATAGATATGAGATTCCATGTATCTTCATTAGGTCAGACCAGTAATGATATTTGCAAAAAAGAAATAGTGGCTGGGAATGTGACTTAGTGATGGAGTGCTTGCCTTGCATGCATGAAGCCCTGAATTCCATTCCTAAGTACCACATACACCAAAAGCCAGAAGTAGCACTGTGGCTCAAGTGGTAGAGCGCTAGCCTTGAGTAAAAGAAGCTCAAGGACAATGCCCAGGCCCAGAGTTCAAGCCCCATGACTAGCAAAAAAAAAATAGTAACGCCACTTTTTTTTTTTTTTTTTGCTTTGGAAGCTATATTATTATCTTTTTAAAGAGATAGGGTCTTGTTATGTCTGTTAGGTTAGCTTTGAACTTGTGGGCTAAAGTGATGCTATGCTATCTTAGTTTCTCCTGTAGCTGACAGGTACACATTACCAAGCCTAGTTTGGAAATTATTTTAGGTAAATATTTTAAAACTTGTAATTTTAATGTAATATTGATATACATAGCTCACAAAAATAAGCTTATGAGACCAAAAGCTTTATAGTCTCTATCCAGCAGTCTATGAACAGAACTGCGACTGTGAGCCACTAAACTCTTCGCATATGAATTGTATACTTCACTTTGAATTTGATTCAACAGGCCATTTGCAAAATACTTCCTTAAATTTGTTCTCAAGCCAAGGGGCTTTAATGTGACTAAAATACTTATGTTTAACTAGTTTAGGTTAAAAGTCTAAGATACAAAGGATGCTCTCATTCATGGCATCGTACAGTAATAATCCTTTCAGGTAAACACAGGTTGACTCTTATATAGACAGTAGAAAATTTATACTTTATGTGATACATTTAAAATATTCATAAATTAGTAATGTGACCACCCAGGTATTAGACTCTTAAGTAAATACAGTGAAGACATGAATGATCCAAATACTAGCTAAAAATAAATCTCTAATTTTTTGGAAAAAAATACATAAAGGGAACTGAGGATATTTTTTAAATTACGTATTTAGAAGGTATACAATGTGAGCAGGTAGATCAATATCAACATTATGCTAAAATATACAATTTTATTCCTAAATTAAAATAAATCTTAGGTACTATTGTCAAATTAAAACTTGATTTTGTCTTGCTAGCACAGAGTGAAAATTGAGACAGATTTAAGGTTTAGGTATAGCTATGGCGGAAACAGGCTTTCCTAGCCTTTTGATTATATCCAAGGTATAAAATAATTACACTGATGCTTTTAACCTGTTGTATAATACTAGTGTATTGCTATTTAATAATTCTGAGACAGCTAACATTTATATGAATACCTGTTTGAAACTGATGTGAATATTTTTGATAATTTGCACTATCTTAAGATTCTATATGATACAGTTATATAATAAATCATATGGTGATTAACTGGTATTTGAAAATAATTGTACTTTTATTTGAGAAAGCATTCTTGGAAAAAAAGTGTGTTGAATATAATTTCCTGTTATATGTTTCCTAACTTGTGATTATTTAAAAATTTTCTCATCAAGAGAGTTAAATAGCACTCAAACCAGAAGTCCAATGAATCTAACTTCTCCTTTCCTCACCTTTCCATGCCCACTTCCAACCAGCATTTCTCTGCAAAATTTCTACTTAGTCTTTCAAAAATCAATACTATGAAAGTTTTCTGAAAGGCTCAGCAGTTTTTTTTAGTCTCTGAATGATTACAGTATTTTGTAAAGCGGCTTCTTCTAGTGTGAGTGTCTCATCTAGCAATCTGAGGAAAGGAAGGGCTGTTGCTAGGGAGAACGGAGGACTTCTTTGAGGTCCTTGATATTTTTCAATGAAGTCTTTGATGTGGCTTATCCTGTAAAACAACACAAAGTATTAACATAGAATATGCAATTTATCATCTAAGACTGATCATTTGGGGTTTCTCTCTTGTCTCTTTGTTTTCCCTTCTTCCCTCCTCTGTCTCATTTCTTCCTCTCCACTCTCTCTCTCTCTCTTTTTTTTTTGTTGGTCATGGGGCCTGAACTCTGGGTCTGGGTGCTGTCCGTCAGCTCTTCAGCTCAAGGCTAGCACTCTACCACTTGAGCCACAGCGCCACTTCCAGGTTTTTCTGCTTATGTGGTGCTGAGGAATTGAACCCAGGGCCTCATGCATGCGAGGCAAGCACTCTACCACTGAGCCACCTTCCCAGCCACTCTTTCTTTTTTTTCCATAGCTCTGGCAGGTGGAACTCAGTGTCTGGTAAGAAGGTAGAACATGGGAGCACATTTATGTCATTGTTTTGAGACAGGGTCTTGCTTTGTAGCTTAGATTAGCTTTGAATTCCTTTTGTTGTTGTTGCTGTTGGTCATAGTTTTTTTTTTTTCCCAGTCATGAGGCTTGAACTCTCAGCCTGGGCACTGTCCCTCAGCTCTTCAGCTCAAGGCAAGCACTCTACCACTTGAGCCACACTACCATTTCTGGCTTTTTCTGCTTATGTGGTGCTGAGGAATCAAACCCAGGGCCTCATGCAAGCAAGGCAAGCACTCTACCACTAAGCCACCTTCCTGGCCCTGGTCATAGAGTTTGATCTCAGAGCCTGTTGTTGAGTCTTAGCTCTTTTGCGCAAGGCTAACATTCTACCACTTCTGGTTTTTGAGTGGTTAATTAGAGATAAGAGTCTCACAGGGACTTTTCCTTTTCTGCCCTGGCTGGCTTTGACTCACGATCCTCAGATCTCAGCCTTCTGAGTAGCTAGGATTAGAGGTGTGAGCCACTGGTGCCCAGTTCTGGCCTAGAATTTTTTTTTTTTTTGCCAGTCCTGGGGCTTGAACTCCCTGAGCTTCTTTTGTTCAAGACTAGCACTCTACCATTTGTGTCACAGTGCCATTTCTGTTTTTTTTTCTTCTGTTTATGTGGTACTGAGGAATTGAACCCAGGGTTTCATGCATGCTAGGCAAGCACTCTTTGGTTAAGTCACATTCCCAGCCCCAAAACAATTTTTTTTTTAGTCAATCGTGAGACTTGAACTCTGGGCATGGGCGCTGTCCTTGCGCTCTTCAAGGCGAGTGCTCTACCGCCTGAACCAAAGTACCACTTCTGGTTTGCTAGTGGTTTATTGGAGGTAAGAGTCTCACGGACTTTCCTTTCTGGGCTGGCTTTGAACCGTGATCCTCAGATCTCCAGCCTCCTGAGTAGCTAGGATTACAGGCATGAGCCACTGGCACATGGCTCAAAATAAAGAAGCCCAGGAGCGGCACCCAGGCCCTGAGTTCAAGCCCCAAGACTGGCAAAAAAAAAAATCAAAGCTTGTTGCTGGTGGCTCATACCTGTAATCCTAGCTTCTTAGGAGGCTAAGATCTGAGAATTGTAGTTCAAAGCCAACCAGGGCAGTAAAGTCCATGAGAACCCTATCTCCAATAAATACCCGAAGAAAAGGTAGAAGTAGAGCTGTGGCTCAAGTGGTTGTGCTAGCCTTGAGCAAAAAAAAAGCTCAGGGACAGCACCCAGGCCCTGAGTTCAAGCTCCAGGACTGGCACACACACACAAAAATAATACCCCACAACTGCCTAAAGTTAAAATAAATAAATTTTATACTAGAAAAAAAATCGAATAAAAATAGAAATAGATGACTTACCTATGAGAAATATTAAATTTCTGGACAATTCTTTTCCCATTGGCTAACCAGATCTGCACATTAGTAATGGGTTCCAAGTTGTTCAATGAAACAGCACACAAAGTATTTTTACTTTCAACTTCAATAATCTTTGCTTTTGAAACAATTTTTGGTGTAGCACTAAGAAAATCCAGAGAACAAAGTCATATTTTTGTTCATTACTATAAAAAACTGACAGTATGGATAATTTTAGGAGAAATTTTGTCATAACTATTTCCTGAATAATAACATAAAGATATTATATTAGTTATATCCACAATCTAAAGCAGTCCCATCTCCAATTAATTTACAAGCTTAAAGGATGCTATGTGTATTAGCTTTACCTATTGCCCAGGATAGATTTCAAAAGAAATTACAAGTTTCCTCTAGAATATAGTCCTTGGATTACAAGGGGAAAAGGAAACAAAAGATTTTGAAAATATATTTTATATATATATATTTTTTTAATTTTATTTTATTTGTGAACACACTGTACAGGAGTTACAATTACATGGGCAGGATAATGCGTACATTTCTTACCAAGCATTGCAGCCTCCTCCTTTGTTTACCCTTCACATCCCTTCCCAGCCTCCCCCCTCCCCCCCTGAAAATATATTTTTATATGTACAGATGAATATGTACGTACCTTATTAATTTTGATATTTAAAATATGAGAATTTATAAAAAGCAAAATGACTCCACTTATAACCTGATATTCAACAATATGAAAATAATGAAAGATTTTGAACTTAGGGCCTGGATGCTGTCCCTACTTTTTTTTTGCTCAAGTTTAGTGATCTACCACTTGAGCCATAGCTCTACTTCTGACTTTTTTAGAAGGTTTTTTTTTTTTTTTTTTTTGTCAGTTGTGGGCTTGAACTCTGGGCCTGGGTGCTGTCCCTGAGCTCTTCAGCTCAAGGCCAGCACTCTACCACTTGAGCCACAGTGGCCACTTCCTGTTTTCTGGCATTTAACTGAAGATAAGAGTCTCATGGCTTTTCCTTCCTGGACTGGCCTTTCCTGCTTGAGCTGCCTTTGAATGGCAATCCTCAGATCTCAACCTACTAAGTAGCTAGGATTGCAGGCATGGGCCACAGGTGACCCAGTTTTTAGTAGTTTTTATTGTAGATAAGAGTCTCAAGCCTTTCCAGTCCAGGATAACTTAGAACAGGATCCTCAGATCTTAGCCTCTTAAGCAGTTAGGATTACAGGCATGTAAGTCGGGGCACTGGTGGCTCACGCCTGTAATCCTAGCTACTCAGGAGGCTGAGATTTGAGGATTGTGGTTCAAAGCCAGCCCGGGCAGGAAAGACCATGAGACTCCTATCTCCAATAAACCACTAGAAAACCGGAAGTGGCGCTGTAGCTCAAGTGGTAGAGCGCTAGCCTTGAGCTGAAGAGCTGAGGGACAGTGCTCAGGCCTAGAGTTCAAACCCCACAACCAACAACAACAACAACAAAAAAGGATTACAGGCATGAGTCACTAGCATCTGGCTTTCCCTAGGCTTTTTTGCTCAAGGCTGCTGCTCTACCACTTGAGCCACAGCTCTACTTCTGGCTTTTCACTGGTTGAAGATAAAGAGTCTCGTGGACGTTTCTTCTTCTTCTTCAAACCATAATACTCAGCCTCCTGAGTAGTTAGGATTGCAGGAGTGAGTCACTGGGCCCCTGTGTTATTTTCATTTTTAGTATCTCAAAAGTCAGGTACTTGAAAAACATATTGTTTCAGATATTGGAAACAATAAAAAAAGAACTCTTTTTTTGGTGGTGCTAAGGAAAAAACTACTTACTAGTCAAAATTTAGCATAGGTATTCTGTAGAATTAATGACAGAGCTTGCATGGTAGGTACAAGGGAGTGAGAATGATTGCTTCAGCATTGTCCTCATAGACCTTTTTGCCTTGGTACTTGGTACAGGGGTCTGAATTCAGGGACTCATGCTTCCAAGGAAAGCGCTCCACTGACTGAGCCATCATACTCTCACTCCTCAACACCCACTTCTGATCTGCATGATTAGTACAGACACCTCTTAATACCTGCTAACATTAAATGACTTACAAATTCTCATAAAAATTAACACTAAAATAATCTCATTTCCAGGCTGGCTCAATGTGTTGAGCAAGTGTGAGACCTGGGTTTGATCACCAGCACACCCAAACCACCATAAAAAAACAAAACTTTTCTAATGAAAGGAGTATTAGTCAGGAGAACAGATAATACATATACTTACCTTCCTAGTCTATGACCCTGTCCTGAGAAGGGCTGGAACACAGGCTTTGTAGACATACATACTTCAGTTTTTTTGTCTTCAACTTTAACATCCACCTCCTCTTTATCAAAAATTCCCTGTAATTCTGAAGGTAATTCCCTTGGAAGGGAAAGAAATGAAAAACATTCTGAATGAAACACAGTTGTATAATATGTAGAAATGTACAACATAGGCATGGGATGTATACTATTCTCTACAATGAAATAAACAACTATTGAAATTAGTAGTCAAGTACTATGAATATGTGCAACACAGGATACAGATATAATTTTTGTTGTTGTTGTTCATCATGGGGCTTGAACTCTGGGCCTGAGTGCTGTCCTCAGCTCTTCAGCTCAAGGCTAGCACTCTATCACTTGAGCCACAGTGCCACTTCCGGTTTTCTGGTGGTTAATTGGAGAAAAGAGTCTCATGGACTTTCCTGCCTAGGCTGGCTGTGAAGCACGATCCTCAGATCTCAGCCTTCTAGCTAGCTAGGATTACAGGTGTGAGCCAGGCTTCCAGGTGTGGCACCACGCTATAGATATAACTTTAAGGCCATGAATTCAGTTTTGTAGCAGTACCTAGAATAGTACCAAACTTACAATTATCTTATGACTGCATAGTGTCGCAGTGTCAAATGTAAAGAATTGCACTGTTTTTTTTTTTTCGAGGGAGGAAATGGGACTTGAGACAGAAGCCTGAAGACTGCCCCTTAGCTTTTTCACTGAAGGCTGGCACTCTACCATTTGAGTCACACTTCTACTTCTGGCTTATGCTGGTTAACTGAAATAAGATTCTCACAGGCTGGCTTCAAACTGCGATCCACAAATCAGACTCCAAAGAAGCTAGGATTCCAGTGTGAGCCACTGGTGCTTGGCTAGTAATACATATAATTTTTGTTTAGAAACTGGAGCTTGAACACAGGGCATCATATTCTTGCTTGGCTTTTTCCTCTCAAGGCTGGCACTCTACCACTTGAGCCATACCTCCACTTCCAGCTTTTTGCTTATTAAGTAGATATAAAAGTCTCTTGGATTTGTCTGCTCACGATGGTTTCAAACCTTGATCCTTATATCTCAGTCTCTTGAGTAGTTAGGGTTACAGACATGAGCCACTGGTGCCCCGCTCAAAAGTATTTTTATAGTACTGAAATAAAATAACCTAGCCAGGAAGCTGTATCTCTGGAGGCTGAGATCTGACAATTGAAGTTCAAAGCTAGACCAGGCAGGAAAGTCTGTGAGACTCTCATCTCAAATTAACCAGTTAAAAGCTGGAAGTAGAGCTGTGGCTCAGTGGTAGAATGTTAGCTTTGAGCAATGAAAAAGCTCAGTGACAGTGCCTAGCCGTTGAGTTTAAGCTCCAGGACTGGGACAAAAACAAAAACCTAAATTGAACACACACACACACACACACACACACACACACACACACACACACACACACACACACACACACACACACACACACACAAGAACAAATATACATATAAAGGTTATTATTGTGATATGTTTAAATATTTCATGATAAATTTAAAATAATGTTCAAATAAGCATATACATATTATTTTAAACTGCAAAAATAAAATTTTAATGAAAGGAAATATTTTTGAATATAGAAATATGAATGGAAATTCAACAGAAATGTTAGTAGTAGTTATTTCTAGGTGGTTAAATTATAAGTGATTTTTAAGTTTTTTCTGAATATTTTAAAACATTTAGGACTGGGAATGTGGCTTAGTGGTAGAGCACTTGCCTAGTATTCATGAAGCCCTGGGTTTGATTCCTCACTACCAAATAAACAGAAAAAGCCATAAGTGGCATTGTGGCACTAATGGTAGAGCGCCAGCCTTGAGTAAAAGAAGCTCATGGACAGAGCCCAGAACCTGAGTTCAAGCTCTAGGACTGGCAAAAAAAAAAACCACCCAAATCAAAACCAAAAATCCCCAACCAAAAACATTTACTTGAAGAAACCACTTAGAATCATAATTATAAACTTCATTATTTTAAAGACTGGAAACATTTAAAAACTCATAATAGGGGCTGGGAAGATGGCTCAATGGTAGAGTGCTTGCCTTGCATGCATGAGGCCCTGGGTTCGATTCCTCAACACCACATAAGCAAAAAAAAGAAAAAAGACAGAGTGGCACTGTGGCTCAAGTGGTAGAGTGCTAGCCTTGAGCTGAAGAGCTGAGGGACAGTGCCCAGGCCCAGAGTTCAGGCCCCATGACCGGACCCCAAAAAAACAAAAACAAAAACAAATAAGAACTCATAATAACAAAGAACATGTGGCACTGAGGAGTAGTTGACAATGTGAAATCATTTAAGGAAGATTTGACTGATCAGAATTTAATTTCCTAATTTTTCCTGCTGGGCATGGGTGGCTCACATCTATAATCCTAGCTACTGAGGAGGCTGAGATCTGAGGATCACAGTTCGAAGCCCGCCTGGGCAGGAAAGTCTGTGAGACTCTTATCTCCAATAAACCACTCAAAAAACTGAAAGTGGCACTGTGGCTCAAATGGTAGAGCCCTAACCTTGAGCTGAAGAGCTGAGGGATAACCCCCAGGCCCAGTGTTCAAGCCCCAGGACCAACAATAACAAAAAAAGGAATTTAATTTCCAACTTAAAATTCTGGCTCTTCTAAAAAAATTCATCTTGGAAAATATGAATTTATAAGCCAGGCACTATGGTAGACACATGTAATTCCAGCACTCAGGAAGTTGAGCAGAAGATCATGAATTCAAAGCCAGCTTGTATATAGAAATACTGTCCCATAAGACATACATACAAGGGCGGGAAGGTGGCTCAGTGGTAGAGGGTTGGCCTTGCATGCATGAGGTCCTGGGTTCGATTGCTCAGCACCACATAAGCAGAAAAAGCTGGAAGTGGCCCTGTGGCTCAAGTGGTAGAGTGCTAGCTTTGAGCTGAAGAGCTGAGAGACAGCGCCCAGGCCCAGAGTTCAAGCTCCACGACCAACAGAAAAAAATAAAATAAAAACGTACATACATACATACACACACCTAATGTATAGTGTCTATGTGTGTGTGTATGTCTGTGTGTGATCACTACTGCAAAGGAATCTTCCATATGAAACATGCCTAAAATATTCTAGACCTATACAAGACTGCTTTTCCTGTACCTATTCAAGAGACTACTTACCCCTTCTTGATGGAGTTCAGAAACTGCCGACTTGCACCATCAGAGTACGTTCTAAAGTCATCATTGACAGTGAATCCATTTTTCCACAACTTTATATTAATATCTACCTGGAAAGCAGTAAAGAAAAAAATGTATTATGTTAGTAAAATGTAGTAGTAAATTAGAAAGCCTTTGACAATGTTCATTACCAGCTAGATATATTTACATTCTGAAGAGCATACGTCAATGTAAAATATAAATCATGTATTTTTTATATATTATTTGCAATGAGCTTCATAATAGGGAGATTTAAAAATACATAGTAATATTGCATAACAGAATTCATTTGGAAAAATACTTTGTGCCTTGTATACCTGGAGGACAACTGAAGTGAAGATTTTAGCCAGGCACTAGTGGCTCATCTTGGTAATCCTAGCTACTCAGCAGGCTGAGATCTGAGAATTGCGGTTCAAAGCCAGATCAGGCAAGAAAGTCTGTGAGACTTTTATCTTCAATTAACCACCAGAAAACTGAAAGTAGTGCTGTGGCTCAAAGTGGTAGAGCCAAAGGAGCTCAGGGACAGATCCCAGGCCCTGGAGGGGGAAGGGGGGAGGGAGTGAAGAATTCTAGATTTTCAATACGTGGAGAGGGACATCATTTGAAATGACTTGACATACTTAAAAATATACGGAAAACAACGGAGATCTGAGGATTGCTATTCAAAACCAACCTGGGCAGGAAAGTCCCTGACTCTTATCTCTAATTAACCACCAGAAAACCATAAGTGGAGCTGTGTCTCAAAGTGGTAGTAGCAAACTAGCCTTGAGTAAAAGATCTCAGAGACCAGGTCCTAAGTTCAAGCCCAATGACTGATATCCCCTCCCCCCCTAGGAAAAAATACAGAAAGGAAAAAGGGAAAAATACAGAAAACAAGCCTTACACCTATAATCCTAGCTACTCAGGAAGTTAAAATCTGAAGATTATGGTTCAAAGCTAGTTCAGGTTGAAACATTAAAGACTCTTATCTCCAATTAATCAGAACTTTGTTTTTGTCTGTTGTGGGGCCTGAACCCTGAGCCTGGGCGCTGTCTCTCAGCTCTTCAGCTCAAGGCTAGCGCTCTACCACTTGAGCCACAGCGCCACTTCTGGTCTTTTCTGCTTATGTGGTGCTGGGAATCAAACCCAGGGCACCTCATGCATGCAAGGCAAGCACTCTACCACCAAGCCACGTCCCCAGCCCAATCAGAACTTTTTTAAATGCCAGAATTGTTCATATGGTTCAAGCGGCAGAGCACCAGCCTGGAGAGAAAAAGCTAAGGAAGATTGCCCTGGCCTTAAATTCAAGCCCCAATACTGGCATGCTTTCTCCTCCCTGAAAAACACACATATGTACACATACATACAGAAAATTAAATGATAAATGAGAAACCCTACAACCAATTAATTACTGTCCATGCCCTCAAATAAAAAATATCAATGACTTTTTGTGGATTTTTCATCAATTTCTAAGATCAATCTCTTTCCTTATTGCATCAAGAAAGGAAGCAAGTCATTGTACATATATTGAGGGTTTAGGAATACAGCTGAAGGCAAGCATGCTTCAGGCTGAACACAGGCTTTCTAATGAAAAAACTGTTTAAGTAAAGTTATTAGACCCTGAGAACACTTTCTTTATTTCTAGCATTCAATGTAAGACTTCACAGATATTCCACTAAGGTATTAGGGAAAATAATCATAATAATAACAGCATAAATAGTTGACCTTGTGTATCTGTAGGTTCTACATTGATGGATCTAACCAACAAAAAAATAAAAAGTAAGTTGGGCGCCTGTGGCTCATGCCTGTAATCCTATCTACTTAGGAGGCTGAGATCTGAGGATTGCAGTTCAAAGCCAGCCCTGGCAGGAAAGTCCATGTAACTCTTATCTCCAATAAACCACCAGAAAACTGGAAGTGGTGCTGTAGCACAAATGGTAGAGCATTAGCTTTGAGCTGAAGAGCTGAGAGACAGCGCTCAGGTCCAGAGTTCAAGCCCCATGACCAACAAAAAAACCCCCACCAAAACCAGAACCAAAAAATGAAAAACCTATATATGTACTAAACATGTACATACATTTTTCTTATCATTACTCTCTAAATATAGCACAAGAAGTATATATATATTTACACTGTAATAGCTATTATAAGAGATCTAGAGATGATTTAAAGTTTATGTCAAATTATGAGTAGGTAGTAATGCAAACACTAAACCATTTTTTTTTTTTTGGATTGATCATGGGGCTTGAATTCTGGGCCCTCAGCTCTTCAGCTCAAGGCTAGCACTCTACCACTTCAGCCACAGCAACACTTCCAGTTTCTTGGTGGTTTATTGGAGATAAGAGTCTCACAAACTTTTCCTGCCCAGACTGGCTTTGAACTGTGATCCTCAGATCTCAGCCTCTTGAGTAGCTAGGGTTACAGGTGTGAGCCACCAGTACCCAGCTATTAAGCCATTTTAAACAGACTCATCAAGCAATGTGTCCTGGATAAGCTTCTGGATGATACCAAAGAATAACTATATCATAACCATATGTCAGACACATAATATATACACATAATATATACATATTTAGGTGTGAATATATTTGAATACAACATATGTTAAATAAAATAACTGAATATAAGGGTGAGGAAATATTTCAATTAAAATTCGCCAGTGGTAATATAGGCTATAGTTCCAACACTTGCGAGGCTGAGATAGGAGGATCTTGAGTTCAAGACCAGCTGAGGCTACATAATGAGACCTTACCTCCAAAAAACGTCAGCTGGAGTCTCATAATGATTACTGCTGTTAGTCAGCTGCAGTAGTAGCCTATGAGACTATCTTCAATTAATCAGGAAAAGGCTGGACTAAGAGTGTGGCTTAATTGGTAGAGTTGGAGGACCTGAGTTCAAGCCCTGGAACACCCTCCCCTGCAGCCTGCTTAGCAAGTATTAGAATCAGTACCATTTTTTTTAAAAAAGCATTAAACTCTGGCTTCTTAGGTTACAAGAATTTTCCAAAGAAGTGGTAGAGTGCAAGCCTTAAATGAAAAAGCTAAGAGACAGCTCCCAGGGCCTGAGTTCAAGCCCCAGGACCTGCATTTAAAAAAACAAACAAGGGGGCTGG